>NW_002060943.1:2410843-2556093 GCF_000150275.1 Trichoplax adhaerens | reverse complement strand
GNAAGTCACATTAGGAGATTTAGTGAGGAAAATAGAAAATAAGATGGAAATTGGCAGAGGTTGTGTTGATTGTTAGGTAGTTAGAATGTTGTTTTCATGACTAAATCTTGATGTTTAAAGGTTGATTTTTAAACTTTTATAGTGTATTAATGATAGAAATTATGTTAGAAATGAAGTTTGATGTATTTTTATAGTTAGCTTGTTACTTTTATAGTGTTTTGTAAGGGAATCGTAGGGTAAATTGTGTCTGAACTTTGAATGATTTTTGTTTTCTTAAATGGTGCAAAGTAGTTTTCTAAAACGGATCTTAAGAGCGATTGGTTAGCAAATGTTTAGTTTTAAATACCTCTGACGGCTCTACGAAGCCGCGATTACTTATAAATGATAGTGCAATTAGAAAATTTAGAGAGAGAGTAGAAGAAGATTTTATTTGAAGAACTTGTTGAATTTAAAAGGCCTTCGGGGTCGAATTGTCGTAAGTTAAAACGTTCTTCTTTTTGAAAGGTTGTTTGGTCGTTGACAGTTTTTAAGTCTGTCATTTATTTTAATAATACTTAAAGCTAAGTATTTGTAAGGTTGTTCGGTTTATACTTCTCTCCATTTTTGTTTTGAAATAAATTGTTATTCGGTTATTTCCCCAAATTTTATTTGGTGTCAAAGTATTAGCGTTAAGTCGACCGGAGTGCAACGAAAGTAGAATCAAAGTTTGTTAAAGTTTCGTAGCTTGATCTCTACACTTTTCATTTCATTACACATGAGAATCATTTTATCTCGATATTATTTAGTTATATTGTGAATGCTATAATATCGCGAGGGCAGAAATCGGTAAGTTTATTATAAATATATCAGGCAACAAGCTATAAAAGGAATTATTTACTTAATTAATTTGATAAAGACATACAGAAATATTAGAATCGAAAATTACAGTGAAAAGATAAAGATATTTTCATGAAGGTGGGAGACTTTTCCCGTGACTTCGTCGATATTTTAAAGCTTAAGTTCCCTCACATACCGTACTCGAATTTAATGTGACATTTATCTCACAGAATTCTCCTTCCCATTTTCTAATATTCCTATTATATTAGCTTGCTTTTGTACCATGGTTTCTATGACTTATTCTTATAACTTGCAAATCCGGATACTGATAATTTATGACCCTTTCTTAGATATTTCTGCATTATAATCAGTCACATTCTTATTTCTATTTCTACCTGCCTTACTTTCGCATAATCTTATCATAATTTTTGTATGGACTTATTTTTACTATCGCTATTATGCAAATCTGCTGAATAAATACTCAATTTCGCTGGGGTTGCTGCTTTTGCACAGCAAGTATATTATATGTAAAAATGTTTGAATTGCGACGCCGTATTACCGCCAAAGGGTAAGATTTAAAATGATAGCAATTTGATTAAAGCCTTAATATATGTCAGTTAGTAATACTGAGACCAATAGTTGTAGGTAGTATAAGCAATGAATCCGATAAGCTGTAATAGCAAAAAATTTATCATAAATGAATTATGGGAATAATTAGTCATACTACTAGTTCAGTTGTCGAAAATACACACCTACACTAGGATCAATTGTAAATAAGATCTACTTTTAATAGACCGGTAGTCATCTGTAACAAACAACTAAACATCCGAAAATGCGATAATGGCTTTTAGCTAAATGTGATCGACTGTATATCAATTAGAATCTTGAAAAAAATCTTCAAGATTGCATGGGATAGATAAATAATATACTATGGTTTTTATCTTAATTGCTAAAATTTGTAGCCATCTCAATTTATTTATTATTATTTTTTGCCGATAATATGAATACAGAATAGCCTCCATTTCTTATTGCCTTTGTGCACTAATTGGTTTATCTTTCCATCATTACTAGAATAGTTCCAGTTTACAATAGCCCATGATTAGTAAATAAATTTCGTTTTCATAAAATGATCATTATAAAGAAGAAGTAATTGTAGTGAATGAACTCTATAACCCCTTACTTCATTAACAGAAATTACGACCGTAATAAATCTGTGGGAGAGAAAATAATTATAGACCAAAAGAAATTTCAAATTTAGACTACAATCTATTTAAATTATAACAATTTCGTTTAATCAAAAATATTCCTGTTTATACATACTATGTCTAATGAGTGAGCCATATCAGTATGCAAAGAAGTTAATGTAAGCGTATTTCAGCTGATCCATTACTATTTGTCTTTTAATGTGAAAAATTCTTAGTTTAACCAGTATACCGAAATTTAGATAAAAGAAAGCATCTATTACTTATTTAGTAAATTCAAGTCTTAGATGTACGTAGTTGGCATAGCCAACTATTCAAAAATTAAATTTCTTTGCAAATGTTAATTCTTTGATGTTCAAGTACTTGATGGTTTATCTTTTGCTAGAATTTTTTAGTCTAGGTATGACGACATAATTAAATAATAGATGGGAATTATCTTCGCTAGCATCTTTTAAATGGGCATATATAGATGAAGTTATTATAGTAGGCAAGTTATTATGAAAGATTTTAATTCTGAATGATAATCTTTTAACAACATCATCATTATAATGAAGTTGTTCCTTTCAATTGCTAAAAATTCACTTGAAGAACCAGTGTGGATTGAAAAGGTGAACGAAATAAAAATGGAAAACAACATGCAAGCGACTCTTCTCTCAATTAAACCATTAATGCTATCGGACGCCTGTATTACACCGTATTTTTCTGAAAAAATAAATGATATTTTCAGTCTTAATTTTTTATTTCTATTTTATGGAACATAAAACAGTACCAAACTAGTGTACGTGCAGTAAATATTGTCGCATCTTTCGTTAGTTTAAGCATCACATATGCGTGTTTATAATTTGCATTATCTCAGGATGGGCAAAGTCTGATACATTTTCTATCATTACAAGACCACACTTGAATAATTAGTTTATGGATCCTAGATCCATGCTATCGCTGTTTCTCTTCAAAAGTTGCATAATTCGTAATGCACTACGCGTATATGATTATAGTATAGCTTATCAGTCCATGCAATATGTGACTATGCACCTCTACTTATAAAGAATTCGATGTAAGCCGTAAACAGTCCGTTTGTGAGTCATTGTTAGCTGCAATCTAGTATTATCTATTTCGTATATTTCTATTTTTAATCACCTGTGTATTTATGGAGGTGAATTGGGTTAGTCAGACGTATTTCACGTCCGATTTTAAATTTAGTCTGAACTTTTAGAGCTGAATATAATATTGAAATAGTTCGGTAATACTGATATGCTCCACGGGCTCGTAAGTTCGATCTACTAACTAATCCATCACTCATAAAATAGATAATTAGAATTAGCTACTAGCAAGATAATTTATTTCACGATAAATGTTGTAATCACCCCTGGTCAAGTCGAGAAAGTCGTATAATTCCATTTATTCATGGTAATCAGATTAGGATTAGTAGTCTGAGGACGAAACAAATTATCACTGGTTAATGTTGCCTTAAAGATAGACTAATGTCGCTGTTTATATGTGGTGTATACACGATACTACTAAGGTATAAATAGTCAACGAGATGAGTTAAGGAAAATTTTTACAGACATTTTTGCAGGAAATGTAAGACCAAACATGTATCATGAAATAGAACAATTACAGAATTAAACTAAGTATACAGAATAGAAGATTCATGAACAGAACATCAACTGACATTATTATGAGTTGCCATGTAAATAACGCATTTATCAAATTTAGCTAAATGGATTCGACAATTTTTTGATGTCGAATTGCGCATTGGCTATTCAATATCACTATATTGGCACGCTATTGCCTTCGGATAATATAGCTTCCGGTATGTAAGTATAATAAAATATACGCATCAAGACATTAGTTAAATTGCTATCACAACACGAATAACAATTATGAAGAAGGGAAATTCCAAAGGTAAGGTAAGGAGTTGAAACAGAATAGCAACAGAGACTTTATCCTATTATCGCATTCAAACCGTAATAATTGTATTAAAATCTAAATCAAACTACGTAACGAATAGCTTTCAGTTAAGGTGCGATGTTTCGTCAATCGGAATCCGATGCGCTATCTTCTGACTCGGCAGTCTCTAGCCATGTCAACCATTGATTTACCTATCGTAAAGAGAATTTTGCTTACAAAAATATTTTCATTCTGTACATAATTTTCATCCAGTACTTACTTTAAATAGAGCCTCTCCTTTGCCAGGGTACTTATCGTTAAGGTCTTCTTTCCATTTCAGAAAGGCTTCTTCCTCGCATAATTCTTCCTCATATAGAATGTTGAACATCCTCTGCATAAGATCTAATAGAAGTACGTATATTACATAACTGTGATCAACAGCTATTGTGTAAGTATTACATTAAATACATCCATCAGTCAATTTAGACTTTAGCTTACCTTTTGGGAATGTACGCGAGTAACAAAATACTTGCAGAGCATAGATGACAATCATCTAAAATAAGATAACATTTTATGTATATCATTACTATGCTCGCTCCTTCCGTATATTACAATTTATTTATCCAACCTGCAAATTGATCTTGTCATGTACAAATTGATGCAATAAGCCCTAAAATATATTGAGACAGATGAAACAATTTAAGCATCAAGTTTTCGTAAAACATAATACACTTGAATACTTTCCGTATTCAAGTCATAAAATGTTCCATTACAATCATACTACCTTAAGTCCTTGCATAAGTTCCTTCTCCTTCTCTACCAAAGGTTTCTCTGGTTGAACAGATTTATCATAATTTTTCGGCAAGGTGCTGTTTTCAGTTACGTATTTCAATATGCTAAAAAACAATGTAAGCAAGCATGGCCCAATTTAGTTAATCGCTAATTGAAGGTTACTGAATAAAGATTGATATGATGTTTTACCACGTTGATAAACCGAGCACGAAATCATCACTTGTGTAGAGACTAGGGTCAACGGTTTGCTGTAGTAAAAAACGCATTCAGTTAAAAATAAAATAGCGTCTTGAGGTAAAATTTAAATTAAAGATATTTTAATTTTACAAAGTAAAGACAATACCATTTCGAACTTTCTAAATATTATAATTCTGTTTACAATCACGTAGAACCCGCATTTGGGAACAAGTTTTCCCTCCTGAATTAAACTTTAAAGCTACATGATGCAGTTTAGTAATGTGATCGTACCTTGATCCACCTAAAGACAACAGTTGAATTCGGATCTTCTCGGATCTTTTGGAGAAGTTCCATCTCTACTTTTTGCAAAGGATACAAATATCCGAGATCCTACAATGCAAGTACAACCAAAATTAATATAAGTCAGGATGATCAATATTGATACAATCTAACAAAAAAATTTTTGCCTGTATTACCTTTTCTTGTAACAGCTCCATTAGATGATCCATAGTTCGATTATCTGGATCTGCATATATTAGTATAACATTAAATATCTAAGATATTATTTTAATCCCCCTCTAAATATGATAATTACAAACCGGGTATCAGCAATAGGAGGTCAATTTTAGAGTCTTCATAGATTTCCACCACGTAATCCTGCAAATAGTAAAATCATTGTAAGTAATTAACCATGCAAGATCAAAATGATCAAATATACATGTACCTTGTTCACTCGGCGCTCCAACCATTTGAAAATGGCGATAACAAACGAAACATGAGTGATTTCAGCGATTTGTTTTAAGCTCTCAGATGTTCCAAGCCACTTCTACAAGCCGGGAAAAATAACATTAATATAGATACAACAACAATTCTTCGTTAAATCGCATAAAATATCAAGTTAGAAAACTTACTAAAAACATAAGTTCTCCAATATAGTCAGCTGCGCTATCCTTGACTGTATTTGCTTCGTCATCATTCTTTTGAATATTTTGTAAATATTGTTTAATTGCCTATCATTCATAAATTACATGTTAGCAAATTGGAGTACTTAAAGTACACAGCGTAATTCTTATGCTAAACTATTACTTTGAAGAAATCTTCTTTGGAAATTAAGCCTTCATTAGATAAATGAACGACTAATTGCATAAGTCGCTTACGCTCAGCCACTATGCAAAAAATTTGAGATAATTGTTATAGTATCCAACAAATATCATAAACATAGGTAACCAGTATAACAATGAAGTATATTTACCGTCTTTATCTCGACCATACTCGAGAATACAGGATATTAACAAATCGATGTATCTAATGTCACATGCAGTGTAAAATTTTCTTAGTTGTATCAATTGCATCTAAAATATTCAATTATCAATCAATAGATAACTCACTGCGCTATGTGAAAATCTTTTAGCGCCTCGGTAAGATTTGCTTCTGTGTTGAGCGCTTCATCATTTAGACATGATTCCTATACCACAAATACATAAAAAAATTGTAGCTACACAAGGAAATAGGCCATAAAGCGACAGAATCTTTGTTAATTACCACTTTGTTGCGATAGTCCTCTCTGCTTAATACTGCTGATTTGCCACTTTTTTTGGATCGAGGCTTCTCTGGGGTCAAATTCAATTTACTTAAACTAATCAGCGGCCCCTATCAGTTATGCATAGAAACGAGTAGAAATCAATTTCAAAATTATCGAGGAAAGACTAAATAAATAGTTCGTGAACTAGAAGTGAGTAATCATATAATTTTCCTTATATGTTACCACTTTATTTGGTTGTGTAGCGGTTTTGCGTTGATTTTTCTGCGATGATGCCAGTGACACCAACATAGAATTATCTGAAGGACGTAGGCTAATCTATAAACATAAATATTTATTCGTAAGAATGCAACCAATATATCGAACGTTGTTTTATGTATATACACCGAAATACTGCCTGTACATACGTTAGCGTCATTCTCAAGACGGAATTCTTTCTGGAGAGGTTTCGAAGGGCGAATATCATCTGCGGAAACAAGAGTAACTGTCAAGATTGGTTTTGTAATATAATAAAAAAATTTTCAGATACAATACCGCAAAAAGTCGTCAAATCATGTAAGAATAAGTAAGGGTAATAGTTTTAAACTAATTGTAATTAACATACTTTGAGGTTGTGGTGGACGGTGTAGTTGATTCTGCTTTTGAGCATTCATGAAAGCATTGTGATTGTGATTAGCCATAGGATTGTTAAACGGTGGGAATCCTCCAGGATAGGATGGGTCCATATAAAAATTTTCTGCGACTAAAAGCATAAAATTTGAAGACTTGAATGAGTAATTAAAGCACGGTTTCATTACATCAATATCAACACCGTACCAACAGATGGATGAAATCTTGGATTTTGCATCATGTTACTAATATCATGATTTCCATGACCGGGATCACGACGGAAATATATCTCATGCATATGGAAATATGGATCAAAATCCGTCCTTCTCTGACTAAAAATGTCAGGCTGTGGCCTACTTTCTCGACCATCGTGTAGGCCCTTTTGGAGTATCCTAGATGGCTGTTAAATTTTGTATACGAATATAGTAATACGTTATCGTGAAGCTAAATTGAAATCTTTTAAAATAGGATTATTAATAGCGCTACAAATACTTTGCTTCTATTACTACGTGATCTGTTCTTGTCGATTACGTTAACTACACGATCATGGAATAAAAGACTACTTGTCGCTATCAAACACAAAATACATCTATCACGCTATCAAACACAAAATACATCTACTCGTATAAACAATAGTCATACTCTCATTCCTGCTTCTTGTCTAATTTCACTGATACTTTTGGGGCCATTTTCTGTCATACATTTACGGGGAACCCACTACAATTGAATGCAATTATTAGAATTAGGAATTAATGGCCAATAATCCCATAAACATTATGCACTCTTAAGTACCTTGTTCTGTCTAACTTCAATAATATTTTGCAGCATAAATCTTGTTCTGGGTGGTAACTTTTTATTTTTCATTTTTTTCTCCATGTATTTGAAGCAGTCATCCATCCAATCCTGTGAATAAAAAATGAATTTAGTATCTTGGTGTTACTAGAAAGCCTAAAGACTTGTAATGAATGACACACACCGAAGCTTTATCTGTGTCAATTTGTCGCCCACAAGTTTTCATTAATTCGCATAAACATTCCAACTGTTCACTTAATTCAACTAGGTCTGGCTTTCCCTTCACAACCAACTACAACGTTAAACACAAGTGTTAGCTTTGCAAAATAATATAAAGACGTTTTTATCCAAATTGCTGATTTTACCATTTTAATACAATCATAGAGAATCTTATTATCTAAAATCTTTAACTTCCCAAGTTCACCTGTTGATGTAAGTAAATATTGTAAATAGTGATATCAACAGCAGCATCTTTTAAATATTTTACGCTTTAATTGATGCAATCTATACAATTACCGATAAATTTGATGTTACCCAGTACACGCCTCTTAGCAAGCGTTCTGGCCTCTTCTTCTTCCGCTGTCAAGTCGCCTGCCATACTGTCAAAGGCTATACCAATGAAAGATATTGTTGTAAGTGAATGGTTTCAATTGCAATCAATATAACAACGACTGGTTAGATAGTTATACTGACCAGAACTGGCTTTCGTTCTGCTATGGAATTCATTCTCGCAGATATGTAGAAGAAGCTTGCGGAATGACTATGGAATAACGTTTATAAATTAGATCTACAGTACGTCACGATCAAAGGTTAAATAAGAAACGCAACAGTTTTACATTGGAATCGGACTTCTCGTCGAATTTCGGTGCATCTTCTGATAATCTGCCACATAGCCTTGCATACAGGGAGCAATATTTAGTTTCTGATGTTGCTTTATCATAGATCTAAAATACAATATTATTATCATAATTAAATCAAAGATCTATTTCAAATCAATATAACATATCGAGAGAAACAGTAACACAAGTCAGATTGCGACGATGCGACTTACAAGCTTGATGACGATACTTAAAATCTCTTTATTCTTAATCCCGACATGAACTAATTGGTTGGCCAGTCGATCGAAATTGTCGGGGGTAAGCTTATTCAGAATACTATCGGAATCATAAGTTGGAAGGTGAATATTATTATTTTGCGTTTAACATAGTAAATAACTAATTAATCTTTAAAAGCAAATTGAAATAAGGCTATACCCCTGAATGCGTCTGCGTATCAAATTTACATCGAGCACGGGTTGTTCCACTCGACGACCTCTAGTGCTTGGAGGTACCCATCCATGGTTGCTAATAGGAAACGGAGCAACGCGTGATGTATTACCTTGAGCTGCGCCTTGCGGCTGCAGCTCGGGTGAGCCCTCCTTTCTTGCACTGAGATGGAGATTAGGGTTTCTACGACGTTCCACTTTCGCTAGCAAAAATTAAGTCAAGAACTACCTTGATGAGGCAATTCTGGTCGATTGTGATGGCTACGATTGAAAGCAATGAAAACATAATAGCATATTAATGAAATAGTATATCAGCAACCAATGTTGTAGCAGCCCAATGACTGGATATCAACACACAAGCAAATCAGAATCATTCTTATTCATTACAATTAGTGGCGATGATCAGTTGAAAGTATCACCTTCCCAATCCCCCCCCCCTCAAAAAAATGGCCCATACAAAGGATAATACTGTACAGTACATACCAACGAAAAAAACTGGCGGACTTTTAATCTGTAATTACGTTTTACCAGTTTCTACGAGTATTTCACTAGTTATGCATTTACTTGACACCATAGAAATGTTTCAAATGGTAAGAAATTAAAAGGGATGAGCATGATGCGCTACACTGAAATGAATGCAGGAAAACTCCATCACTGTTAGTGCAGTTACGCAGTATCCAAAGTAGCATCCATTTTTTTTTTCCCCATAGTTTTCTTGAGTCAGTCCAGTACTGTACCGTACCGTATCGTATACTATCCGACACTGTTAAAAAAATGGACTCATTGAGACATCCGTAGTACTGTACAGTGTACAATACAGTCGATCAGCGCTATACAATCCCATTGTCAAAAAAATCTTTTTCTAGCAAGGTATCAATCAAGGATGTTCCATCATTCAATTTCATTTTTTAACCAATTCCGCTATTAAAAAGTCTAGTTCAATGATGTTCAAGTAGTCTCTACCAAGCAATCATGTCCTATACAGTCAAAGGACACTGTACTGCATGCTTATCAAGGGTCAACTGTTACCCTATCCGTACAGTAATGCCACAAAGAAAGAAATTAGAGCAATGAGAATATAATTTGTGGTAGAAATCGACCCATGAAATCAAAGAGAGAGTCAGTATGCCTGCAAAAAGTACAGTACTGTACTGTACTATACAAATGTGCGTCTTCTATCGTACAATTTGGATCAGTATTTGGTATGATTTTCTGAGCGCCGACTTGATGTGTCTTTTGAAATGATGGTAGTACATGATGTCGCATAGACGGCTGTGATCGAGTTAATAGGGCAAGCTAACTCTATTCAATCAGTTGTCACTATTGAACGTTGATGATATTGTGACTTGGCAATCCAATGAAATTATGATTTGTCGAAGCACGTCGTGAAATAATGTATGGATGCTCTACTGCAGTATGCTGTATTACACACTATAGGTAGAGTAGAGCGAAAAGAAACCGCACCGCAGCATCCATAATGGAGCATTTTATTGCTGACAGTCAGTAAGAATGGATAGTGCAAACGAATCAAGTTGTGAATCAAACAAGAACTATCCAATTTATAAACTGTAGTGTGATATCAAGCATTTCTTACCTAGAGTGATCAATCGATTAGGCTGGTATCCAATACGAATATCGCAGTGGCTGACTATCACTGACCACCTTGAAATTGAAAGAATAGCGGTAGATTTCGAAACTGACCGCCTAGAAGAAAAAATTGGAGCAACTTGCAAGAGCAAGTTAAATGAAAAATGAAATCGAAAAAAAGCGCATTGACGTACAGTACATTGCTGTAGTCCTTTCATCAGCACACCTGGTACAGTACGAGTACTGTGCCCCTTTCTCGACCATGTGTATAGTACAGTACTGTACTGTAGAGAGTACTGTAGGCCGGACAGTTGTGAAAGGCCTTTTGGCTTCTTTCTTGGACCGCTTTGTACTGTACACTGTACACTGTGCAGTATGATACGGCACAAAGATAATGCCGTAGACCTGAGAACGGTTGGGTTCGGTTCAGACCGTTGCGATCTATAGAAGAACCTGAACCGCTTTGATATCAATCAAACCTGAACCGTAGTATGAGATATTGTATGATACGGCACAAAACAGAGCGGTCATTATTTTTTCTTTTTTTCTCTTTTGTGGTACAGTACGTACAGACGGTAAGTACGTACAGACAGTACAGTACTGTACAGTGTACAGTACATTACATACTGTACTCTCAGGGGGTGACAATTGGGTTTGTAATGGTGTACAGTACTGTACTGTACAGTGCACACTGCACAGTATACAGTACTGTAATACAGCACTGTATACTGTAGCACAATACACAATGCACATGCGTTAAGAATCCCATTGTACTACACTTTACAGGTGTGCTCACTACACTGGCCACGGCAAATGGGCCACACTAATTAGTGTGGGTGGGTAGTTAGCACATTTTTGGTATTATCCTATTTAGTGTGGGTCGTTAGCACATTTTGGGTAATACCATATTGAATGTGGGTAACACTAAATTAGGAACCCACACTATTCGTTTGTCGTCATTTTGTCCACACTAATTGCCCTAGGTAGTGTAGCGATTCTCCAAGGGTCTCTACTCTACTTTACTGTGCTGTACACTGTACAATAGTGGACGGTGGCCCAGAAGGCTCCGACGGAGACGGTAAAAATAGCATGTACGAATAATAGTGGACATGATCAGCCGGCATGGTGCTCAACTTGCTCATCAGAAATCCGATTGGTTGCTATGACTACAAGTCGGGACACTAGTCATACTACTATGACCGGATAAGGTCATCATGAATGCAAAATGGCGATAGAAGAATTCAAAAATCATGAGCGATGGCAAGTAGATATAGTAGTCCATGGCTATGATTAGCTGTGATACTGATGTCGATGTGTGATAATAACGCGTCCTCATGGATTACAGTGTACTAGAAGAAGCGATAGACGAGATCGGACAGTCTCAATACAGTGTAGTATTGGTGTAAATGGGAACCATCATAAATGCAAAATGGCGATAGAAGAATTCAAAAATCTTGGGCGATGGCAAGTAGATGTAGTAGTCCATGGCTATGATTAGCTGTGATACTGATGTCGATGTGTGATAATAACGCGTCCTCATGGATTACAGTGTACTAGAAGAAGCTGTAGACGAGATCGGACAGTCTTAATACAGTGTTAGTATTGGTGTAAATGGGGACCAATCATCGACAACAACAGACATGTGCTAGTCTATGTCTGTAGTCTGTACACTATGCTGTGTTTCATGTACGAGTAAGTAAATGAATGTACTGTATATAAAGTACCAACAAAACCCTTGGTACACTATAAGACATCGACTGCACTCGGTAGTACTGTACGCTGTACTGTTCTATTCCAAACGCGACATTATACACTATTCTATCATTCAAAATCAGCAAAAAGTCGGACTTTTTCATCGTTGTAGAACTGCACAAGCTGTGAAAAATTGATCGACTGCAAATTGAAAGATCCAGAAGCAGATAGATAGACGTGGATATAGTTGGAGTACAGCGATTCATTGTTGATGTGCAACGATGGAGAACTTAGGCAGCGCAGGTAGGTCTCATGTGCCTTCAAGCAAAGCATTTTGAATCAACTTCATGACAGGAATGATGTCCTGATCGATCACGACAGTAGACAGTTTATAATATGTTGCATAGAGTACAGCAGTGTTCATTCAAACGCAGCCTTCAATATTGTATTCCTACTGCACGAGGGTGTGCCATGAAATAGACATCTTCCAAGCTCCATGTTGGAAGTTCTCATCTTTCATACTATTTTAACCAATTGATAATGTTCACCAATACAAGTAAATTAGAACTGCTGGAAATGAAAGAAAGCATGCATGCATGTTAAGGTACATTCCACTTTACTAGTTACACTACTATCACATGCAGACGACGTTATTGTTGGCATTAACTGCACGAGAGACCGCTCAATCAAGTTCATGTAGTCAGCTCTACTCACTCGATCTAGCATGATGACAATAATGGTAATAATTTGAATTGGAAATAATGCACCCAGGTATCGTTATGAACGTCTTTCAATTGGATGCCAGCTAGGACTTTACTTCAATACATCAGCGTTACTATATACTCAAACCAATAGATGTTGTAGAATCCTGCAGTTTTGAAATCTTAGTGCTCGATTCATTGCATCAATGGCTGGGCATGAATTAGTACTATGCCACATTGCTGGCTATACGAGCCTGTAAGCTGTACAATGCTGTATAATACAACCAATGTTAGAATTGTGTACATAAAGTTTACGTTGCTTGGCTGACTTCGCTATAATGTTTTCAAACATGATTGATTTACTATTGACGAGTATTGTACAACGGTACTTTACGAAAGATCGGCATAATGTTAAATTCATAATTATCATGGATAGGTTGAAAGTTTCATCCAGACCCCTATTTTGTTGATTGATAATTCTCTGTACAAATCATAGTGCATCCATTATCAATGGTATAGAGACTAGAGTCAGGTCTAAAATTATAGACTGTTAAATTCATAATTATCCAAGGATAGGTTGAAAGTTTCATCCAGACCGCTGTTTTGTTGATTGATAATCCTATGTACAAATCATAGTGCATTTCATTATCAATTGTATATAGACTGTGTAGTGAATTAATAGTACGGTGTTTTAACTTTATTGCTGATCACTATCTCGTGATTTGTACTAAACTAGAACTAAGCGTTAATTATTAAACTTTAGGGTTGGCTGACGCTATGGCGAAAATTTTACTTCAAAAAATTCCTGCTGGAAAGGTCTGTACTGTACACACCAATTATGCTTGTCGATTCATAGATTGTATTATCGAATGACAGTTATATTTTAGACCTGAGAAAGGTTCGGCTGTCTAATCTTATATACTGTAGTTGAATAACCAATTTTATACTATTAACTCAATTCTAAATATGTTCAGTGAAGGAACTAGGAGATAATTTTCGGTATGGTGTATTATTTACTAGACTCCAATCTTGGCAAAATATTCTTCCGTTAAGAAGAGGAAAATGAAAGAACTTGAAAGAAACGAAATCACTGCTTCCAAGATGGTAGGAAATCATACTTTACCTCTCCTATAGTGTAAATTCACTTGCAATTTTGAACCTATAAGTATAATTGAATATGTATTGCTGTATCCAATAAATTTGCAACTCATTATTGAATTTCTCGACATTTAATGATATTATTGAATTTGTCTAATGTTGCAGAGAAAAATTCAGAAGAAGAATGCTGAATTATTAGGGCATGAGCTTCCAGCAGATGCATCTCCCGTACATGAAAGATCTCTTATGAAAATTGCAACTAAAGGAGGTTGGCTAAGAATTTACTGCAATCAATTGTTTGATGTTATTGTACTGTATATGCTGTATATTCGTATACGTATTGCTAGTACTTTTTTTTCATACTGTTTGTGCATTTTATTTATACGGGCAACCGCTATGCTGAACTAATAATTTAAATTTAATTATGCCGATGTCCATGGCATGTGCAGTCGTGCAATTGTTTAATGCAGTACGGAAACAGCAAAAGATAATAGAGAAAAATCTGGCAAGCACAGGCTCTTTGGAATCGAAGAAGGATAAAGGTAAGTTATGGAGAAAGTGATATTAATACAATTGATTTCTGTATCCGTAGCAATGTCCAACTACATTGTAGATCCTTTTTAATTTCTTTTTCAGTTCGATCTTCGTTATCCAAAGGCGAATTTCTTGATATGCTTAAGGAACCAGCAAATAAACATGAAAGTGGTTCTGCAGAAGATCCTTCTGCTAATGCTACTAAAAGTGACATACCAAGCTCAAAAAATAGGTGGACTGTTTTGGACGATGACTTAATGTATAGCATGACGAAAATGAATCAGTTTGATGGAAATGATAGTTCGGATGAAAAAGAAATTTGGAGTGATGAATCAGATTAAGGCTACAGCTAATAGATTTTTTAAATCTAATTAAAAACTTGCAAGTGGTCCGTTCGTGGATTCTATTTTAAATTACGAGTTTTATTTTGTATATATATGGATATACGTGTATCTTAGTATTGCAAACGATTTTCAATTTATCCCATGCTCAACGGTATACTATAGTATACTGTTAGAGAGTATTGTAAATCAGTCTATCACACAGACTTTGGATGTTGTGAATATTCAGCACATGCCTCACTATATTAATAAATTTAAAATACTACATCTTTTCACGATAGTCAAGTATCTATTTTCTGATTTAATCGATCTCTTGATTGCACTTCTCATTGCAGTTTTAATTTTGTCTATCACCTGTGTAATACTGTTGTAGCCAGTATCAGCATACTCGTTCTTCCGTGCAATACTACGGTAGATCTCATTTATTATCCAGGACAACCAAGCCGTTATGACGATAGTTGGGGTATAATGCAGTATCCATATCGTGATTGGCAGCAACCATCCACTTATTTAACTCGTATGCATGAGTGTATGCTTAGTTAAATGCTGATAGCATGATAAAATTAAACGCAGACTCCTCCATGATCTGCACAATCTGAAAGTCTACATGACTTCCAATAGGACGTCAACTCAGTATACGCTGTTGCATAACTATCAACGCATACCATGCCGCTATAACCTTGGACTCTTATGGTACTGCATAAAAATTTATTCTTCATTTTTAAAATTCAAACAGTACAAGAAGGCGAATTCTTCAAACTTCAATAATTACACAATAATTAGCAATATAAATATTCAAGCAAACATTCACAACTTTACCGGTAATAAATATCAACTCATAAACACCGTGATAGATATTGAAATTTTTTGTAGCTACATTGTTCTCAACGTTCGGTGATCTACCTCCTAATTGTTGAATTGGCATTATCAATTCAATCTGCAAATTTCGCAGGTCTCATCAATTCAATTGCAATAGCACTTAATCATACATTTTAATATATATTGAATATTGCAATTGTTTAATTTATAAATGACCGCATCACAGCCTATTTGTAGTAATATAACAACGTTGACATAAAGCTTTAAGCGGATATACAACTTTAAGTCAGCAAAAGTTCCTGACGACGACGCTATTTAAAGCTTTAGCTTGCATCATTTTCCTCTAACTACCTGGCTACATTGAATATTCAGTACATAAATTGTTATACAGTACAAAACAGAGGTCTGGCTTACGAGATTCTATCTATCATCATGAAAACCGCAGATACATAAACCAGTAGCATTACTTCTTCCATGGTTGAGTCGCCAAAACTACGAAAAATATATAAGAACTTTCACATAACTTCAAGTCTACACACTGTCCGAATTAGTACAGAAGTACAAAGTCAGACATACAGATAAGTACTTGTTTTGTATTAACTTACCAATAATTATAGTTAAAATGACAACAACGATTATGCCAATGATAATCATCATCTTGCGAAAGGTTAGTAATAGAGTCACATATAATGAAACCGAATTAGCACACAAAGTACACTTCGAAGTGAACGAATAATTGCAAATGCGATTTAAATATTATCGATTAACAATATCTTTCTACGAGTATGATTTTAATATATGATGTACTGGTATCACTGAATATCACTATTAAAGCTATTGATTTGTGGACTACTATTGTCGAATTCGTGACTTATTGCATACAGTATTGGTAATATCACCCTAGTGGATAAAATAAGGACACAAAGTTGCATTTCATGTTACCATGAGAAATCTAATACCTTAGTGTTTTGCCACCACAATTTACGCTTCAATCGTACAGCTTTATCGCTAAACTCCCTCGAAGACTGATTTAATTGCTCTATATAAGATTTATTGTTATTGATAAGAATCAATCATTTCGAAAAATTTCTAAAGCGATGTGATTTGGTTAGATTTAAAAATACTCTACATACAAAAACTGTATCTCAAATAGAAAACCGTAACTGTATAATTCTACTTGACTATTCCCAAAGGAATAATAAAATGCTCCATCAAAGTTATTAGCGTAGTTTGCAATATCTAAAACTTTGCACTCTTGCTCTATAAATTAGCTACACTGTTAGGTATGGTCGTGCCCAATTTTCATTTGCTCTGCTTTCAAATACAAACTTTGTGCAATATATCTGTACATCGTAAGTGTTGTACTGTACATTACAGTAGAAAAAAATTGATAAAAGCAATTTCTTAAATACTATACCTTCCTTTAAGAGTTTACAAGCTACACTGTGACAGCAGACGTTCGAAATTGATACTCAAACGAATATAATCGAATACTAAATCGACATCAAAACTGCAAACAATTATGTTATATTTTAAACACGCTCGGTTTGGAAAAACATGAATCCTTAGGTATGATAAAAATGATACAACTCTAAAAATTATTAAATGTAGCGCGGTTTCTCTATCATAAACTTCATGAGTATCCTTACAAATGTTTATGTAATCGTATATCTGATTAAGTTAGGAAATTTTTACAAATTGAACACATAACTCTGTTGTAAGTACGAAATTGTGGGCGGACGATTACGCTCTGAAATCTTTAGAATTAGTTTTATAAAAATTTTCTAAACTTTGGCAGTAACCTTACCAGCCCTATCTTCGATATCATCCAGTTGCTGTCCTCGTTGAATGGCACTGTCGACATTTTTTTTTAACAAACCAGTTACCTATAATTATAGGAACATGATCGTAAATATAGTAAAATGCATAACTGCTTATTTTTCAGTTAAACCTTCTGCAATGCCATAAAGTAGAAAATGTAGATAGCCACAATCATAAAATTAAAAATTCAATGTCGTAAATCTTTAGAAATTCTTTCGGTTATGACATTACGGTCAGGACACAAATGCAAACGTATATACGCCATGCAGTGCACAAGGTAAGTTTTAACAAGAGATAATACTCTGTATAAATTATTTCTAAAAGATTATCCAAATCAAGATATGATCCCAATTAAAAATCTACTGTTATGCTGTACCGTACATGTACCTGACGTACATACTTATAAGTTTGAATGATATCGTTAGTAATGCAAACTCACTTTAAATACTTTAATTTGCATAACTTTGTGCTTTATATCGAATGTAAATCTGGAAATTATTCTAAACAGTTGTAATCGTAGCATGTAGTTGCATGTAATGCATCGATTACAAAAATGTTCAAGCTTTATAGTCTAACTTGGACAATGAAGCCGTTTTTTTTATAGTACTTACACACATAAAGCGCTGTTACTAAATTTTTTCATGAAAGACTTTGCAAATGTATACAGACGTTTGCTACCCTACCTCATGAACATCTTCATGGAGTTTCTGGATATTATCAGAACTATATCCGCCTTGTGACCTGAATATGCAAAAAAAAAGTATACAGTAAGCGCTTTCGTATGAGTAAACATGATAACGCGCAATGAATGAAAGAGAACTGAACAGAAGTCTAATCTAACAAACGTAACATGACGGAGAGTAACCTTAAACATTTAGTAAAGATCAGATTATGTACGTTATAATGATTTTTTCAGCTCGAACGTGAAAATTTGTGTCGTTACGTATCTAATGGTTTTGAAATACGTGTATTTTTAACCGACAGAGCATATAAATTTTTTATCGAAGAATAAAATCATGGAGGTAAGTATCTGTTACTATTTATGCGAACACGCGAACGGTAATAAACGATAATTATTATATAATCCCGTATCTTTGCTAATCTCTCGTTAATCGACTTTGTTACAATAAAAGTTCATAGCATCGCTATTTCATCATTTTTGGTTATAGCATCGTTCAGCAGTACCTTCATAAGCTACGTATACCCACTGACTTTACAGTTGCTCTTTTCAAGCATTTTCATCGCCAGTAGAAAGACAGTAAATAAAATATCAAACTCTAAATTGGCATTTCATTGCTTTAACTGTATAAATTATCGCAGATGGAACAGTGAATATGGGTCGCTATCACAATACATATTGTGCACTTAATAAAGGATCAACTAAAGAATACAGACGAAATATTTGAAAAGACATACACAAAGAATGATCAACTTATCAACTCTACCCTTGCCGTTGCATGTAGCCGCTTTCAGGCTAGCGCGTGTAAACGACTGAGGATATACAGCATGTTAGATTACGTCAATATTCCAATTCCGCAAAATCGCAGAAAGGGAAATTTTAGAGGTACAAACAGCAATGCAGCTAATATGGTAGTCATCGTACTGTATTGTTGTGGAGCATATTGAGCACGATAATACGTAGCCATGATGGAGATTTTATTTACTTTCTATAGGAAAATGAATCTGTCACGTTGAAAGTTTCATTGAAAACAATCTAATCGCGTAGCATTTTATTTTTTCGCCTAAAGTATTTAGCAATCAAGATCAGCAAGTGATTTCTCTAGCAGTTTAAAGCACTATCTCTACCTTGTTTCACTTTTTACCTACCAGCACCTGCTAATGATAATAACGCAATGAGAATACTAACTGTAAAATAATAATATCGACTTTTGAAGTATGTCGATAATGATAGATGTTCAGAAAACTACAGTATAGAACAGAGCATTAATTTATTCAATTATTTATTCCGAAACAAACGGATATACAACGTACTGTTTTTTTAATCTAATACTAAAGAATAAAGGGTAGAATACATCATAAAACGATATAGTTGAAAAATATTCTGATTTTATCAGGCAAAATAAGTTGTGTATATCATCCTGCAAAACGTGACCAATCCAATCAATAAGGTTAGGCAAAGTAGAGTCTAAGTGCAGTAATCGCTATGCGAGTGTATGGTACCTTCTTACTTTTAGAACACCGATTTTGGTAGCAAAGCATCAAATAGCCAATAAGTAAGTACACATCTCAAAGTATTTTACGCATAGGTTAATACGACAACTCTGTAGCACTAAATCATTTTCAGCAAGTCTAGTCAAGAATAACTAGCAATTAATTTCATGTCATCGTGGTCCTATCAGGTGTTGCCGTTGTTCTACTAAGCCGTATGGGCAAAGTATGGTGCAATTACTGCATGTGGCTCGCTATTGGAGCCGGTGGCAATTCTCGATCAACTACTCCAACTCACATGCCGTACATTAGCAAGTAGGCCTGGCCTATTAAGGCTTGAAATTGCAAAGTGTTTTATTGAATTCGATATTATATCGGTTGTCGTCACTACGATTGGCAACTAAAAGTACGAAAAGATTGGATTATGCTTACAGGCAGCAACGTTTTGAATTAACAAGTCAACACAATAATTGCAATACGCTCAACTCCACTGGTATGGCATCCATCATATTAAATAAATACGATACAAGATGACAGTAGAAAGATAAAATATCATCATTAACCATTCCATTCTTTATCATAACTTCTAACGTAATAAAATAACTCACATTATGTTTTTCTCCTGCCACAGTTGCTGTTGTTGAAAGGGTAAAAGTAATCAATTGAGCACTAGTAAAGACCTGCTGTTAAATCATGTCAATGTTAAGTACTCGCTTTCAATTTTAGTGATTGCTGTTCACCACCGTCCAGTATAGGGCAGTACGCATGACTTGTAGAAGCCAATATTACGGCAATACCGAAAATTGATTGAATGTGGACTTTAAGGCTACATTACTATAGGTCATGGACTTGGGTACTGGAAAATTTTGTTTTCGCTTTGCTTTTCTAGAAGTTCCTTAAAACAGACTGTGAAACAAATTATTTTGAAAAAGAGAAGAGTTGAATTGAGGGTTAGAGTGAAGAGTCGCCTACCATGACTGTTCTGTATCGTGGACCAGTAGAAATAGTAGTCGTTGACTACGCTTTACCGTGGCCGATTTACACTCTATAGTATACAGTACAGTACAAGTAGTTAAAAGGAAATCGAAGGCATTACTGAGATCAGTCGCCATAGAGGTACAGGATTGAAAATTTCTTTTTTTTCTTACCCCTTCTGTACTCGGAGCTAAATTCAGTCAAGGCCATGGTAATTAAAATTGAATTTTGCATGGAGGCTTAAATTTCAGTACAAGCATAAATCATTCTAACAATGTTTCATGAACATTTGGACGTACACTCACACGGTTAATTCTTAAAATGGTGGCTACTTCACAAGTTGTGCAAACACAAAAACAGCAAATTCATATCAAATTCTTGATGTTCACCAACTTTGCTAAACGATATTTTGACAAGGTTGGCACCCACTGTGCCATGTATACTTTTATCATTTTCGATGGTAAAATCACGGTGAAAATACAAAAATAGAACTTGCAGCAATTCCCTCATACAACATAATAGCTACTTCCTACCGCAGAGATCTGCTGGACAGTGTACTTACAGTACAGTCAGACAGTTAAAGAAAAAACTCTTTTTTCTGAACGCTATGAGCACAGAACCCAGCCACAGCCGTGGTTGAGCTTACTGACGTCAATCAGTTATAGCAAATAGGAATGCCTTCCTTGAAATTTTAATTTTACCCATTTATTTCAAAGTCTTTACTATCTATCCTGAAATTCTGCGGGCCAATGTGACCTCTTGAGGCCACCTACGCCATGTGTGATATAACCGATGACGAAAATCCAAAATTGATAGAAAATTAAAAACAAAGATAATGCTCTATGCACACTCTACTCCAGCCGAATATAACTACGAAACACTTCTGGAAAGAACGACTAGGATAACCTAAGTTGCCAGCCTATAATCTACTTTTCATGGCATTCGCAGCTACCATCAGTATAGTAGCATTCTACCATGTTTTACATACAGTATATTTAGATTATTATTAGTAACAACATTTTACAGAGACCATCATTAATCCAATATAGAAACTACCACAGTATTCACGTAGACATTATTTATACCAGTCAGAGTACCATGAACTAACCGTATCTTATACTGTATAAGTTTACAGTTCTATTTTTTACCTCTAACCTTCGCAGTATCTCGATACCCTACGGTATATCATCCTCTGTACTGCAGCATAGAATCTTCCACCACAGCCTATGGTTAAGAGCTACTAAATATATCTTAAGATAAATATACTGCACATCATGTTAAACACGGCCCAATAGTCTACAATTTCAAATATTGAATTACGTTACATCAATCCTACCCTGATCAAAATGAAAGGTCATACTCAACAATATGAGCTAAATTATTAATAGTGTATATTCCTCTTCACAAAAAGATAGTTATCAGACTTATCAATCTTTTCAATCACCATTTGATACTGCTTATAATGTTGTGGCTTGAAATAAAAAAAAGGTCAATGGGTAAAGCGTAGACCGAGACTTGACAGTTGAACAATGTCGCAATCAGTAATAATGAAAGGTAGAGATTGTTCAAAATTCAGTCACGGCTGCTCAATTTTTTAGAGTGCTGCTTGTTTAAATGTATGGTATTGTGCAATGGGCAGTATTACTTAATGTAAAATGTAAAACTATATCGCCACTAAAATGGTACTCCTGAAACTTACAAAGACAGTAATTCGTCTTTACTAAAGGTCCATTTTCAATTATATTTACAACGGTCTTTTACGGCAATCATAATTTTGCTTTATTGATTCAAGTCTCCATACCTATGATTGTTTTCAGCAATAATATGAACACTGATTAAATTATTATTACCATTTTACGCCATGTTACAGAGATTTTGATTGCAATTCCTTCTGCATACATACACGCATATACACATACACTACACATTACATATACGTGCATATAGATATACGTATACATCATATATACAGACACATATTTATATAAATATATTAGAATATATAGTTTTGCAATTACATGATATACTAAAATTGTTAATAATATACCACGTCCATATAGTGTAATTATATGATAAACGATGATGATAGGATTATTAATTAATCAATGAATGAATGCTCGATTTTTAGCTGCGTTAAGAATCAGCACGTAGGTGTGCGTAGTAAATTTGCAGATAATCTACTTAAAATTATACTTTAGATATTGCTAACAAAACGTTATTAGTTATACAAATTTGACACAAACGATATAAGACATTAGTAATTCTAAATAAATAATGATAATTAGATTGTCATAATTGGCTTATTAAACGATGACGCCAAAAATATTGATAATAGTACTTTGGACTATTGACGTTAAAGATGTTTCCTACTTGCTATCTCTTCCGCTAATACATTAATTCCAACAGGGCGATGCAACAGTAGCCGGAAAACAATATGAAGAGTTACTATTAATAGAACTTATAACAACAATTACTAAAATTGCAATACATTAATTACAGCTTTGATTAATAGAGCTATAAATACAGCTATTTCTGACGTAAGTGTTACGTACATATCACCCATAGGAGACAAGAATACAGTAGTTACGTTGAAATAAGGAGCTCATTTATATGTATTTTTCAGTAGCTTCCAGTGATGCTCATTTAAAAATCAGTAGGCCCATCTGCTGCTTAATTATCAGTATATCAACATGAAAGGCTTACCCAGTAATTGATAGCGCAAAGTTGGTCCATGAAAACTTTCAATTTTTAACATTGTTGCTTCTTAAAACCTCGATCACTTAGTATTATGATCTAACAATTTTGTGCATCGTCGAAATGTGAGTAAATCAACTGTCATCATGTTACCAGAAAAATCAGCTAAATGAGATAATGCTGCAATCTAAATGTTACCAAAAGCCTTATTAATTGAATTAATTAATTAATAAAACTTTAGACTCTTATCATGGAATTAAGTTGTTACCTTGATATTATTATACTATTCTTACAACACTATGTTGAACACTCAAACGAAAGAGTAATGACAATACTACAGCTGTACCAATAAGTATAGCGTCATAATTATTTAATAGGAACAATTTTGAAAGTCGTTTGAACAACGATCTCTTGTTCCTCATCACTGTACAATACATAACCTAAATGCACGATTATCATTATAAATTATTGGTAACATCATCCCTGCTGTTGTCACTATTGTCAGATCGCGTGAAAATCTTACGACAACGAGGGCATTGATTAATTATACGTCGTCAACATCCCCTATGCTGGATCTTTCGCTCTGATCCGACTTATTGCCAGTTGTGTTAAAAGTTTCATCTTCACTTGTAGGCTTCATTTCGTAGCAACTATCATCATCGTCATCGTCGCTTGTATATTGTTCCGCTTTACCATCATCTGTTAAAATTATTGATTTTTCTCTTTCTTTGCAGTTTCGCCATTTCATCCTGCGATTCTGTATGATCCAAAAATAGAATAGATTAGCTAATGAATATAATCAAGCTAAACTATAGCCATATTCAATATTTATTACTCTAATTTTAATTAGTACTTTACAACAGAATTCTAAAATTTTCAATGGACTTTCTCTAATAGTTAAGAATGTCCGGAAACTACTGACAATAACAGCTTTATCCATTTATTTAGTAGCATCGTTTATTAATGCTACTTAATCAATAACTTGATCATTAATGTTAATAGAAAAGATAACACTTTACGGAGACAAACTTTCTTCAAGATATCAAATCTGATGAACTATCAATTAGTCGCATAATATTAATTATCGTTTCATTCATAGTTGCTATAAAGTGTTGGCCCAGCACTAATTATATCATGATGAAAGATCATACAGTATGTCATTAAATATTATATTTCGTAGACTATGATCGGTGTACATTGTATCGATCACGACATGGGCACCATTCAAGCATAGGAGTTATTAAGCTTATCAAACTTATTACTGAAAACATTAATATAGAATTCAACCGTTAGCGCGTTATACTGCGGCTATAATATGTATTTTAATTACCTGAAACCAAATTTTAACTTGAGAATCTTTCAGATTTAACTTGGTAGCGAGCTTCCTTCTCTCTGATTTCGAAATATATTTTTGAACTTGAAATCGCTTCTCGAGTCCTTTGCGTTGTTGCTCGGTAAAAACTGCTCTTCTTAGCATGGTTCTTTTTTGCTTACTGCCATCATGTGGAGTAATCGGCCAAGAGTATGAAGAATATGGAGCTGATCCTATATGCAATAACAATTAATTGTTCTCTGTTTAATGATTGTTAATAAATCTGTTCGCATTAGTAAGATTGTAATAGCATTAACTGTCAGTTACTAATTAGTAAATTTTTCTTCTGTAACGTGATTTGTAACGAGCGTCGTTAACATACTATTGTAATAATGGATCAATTGTTCTAAATTTCTAGAACACTGTATGCGAGATCTCTATTCCTGTCTTGTTATTTTGACAACAATTAAAATTATACTTATTTAATATGAAAGATTAAACTACTATTTCATTATCAATTTACCACCGATTACAGTTTAAGGTATTATTCTATCTTTCCATTGTAAACAGTCATCATAATTAAGTACAAGAAATTAATCTTTATCGCTTTAAAGTAGAAGGCAAACAACATCGTCAACAGTAAAATAATAATATAATTATGAAATAATTTATCAATAATAAATAATCTCTACATATCTTCCACAATAAAATAAATTTGTTATTTCGTTCATTCACTTAAGAAGTCGCTTTATACGTTGATAGATAGTTGATACCACTCATTTTAATTACTTAATGATAAATACATCAACTTTATACAGGAACAAAGAAACTTTAAGTTTAAAGTTCTTTTATCATAAAGCGAGAAGCGTTCTTTTTCGTTTATGGCACAATGTGCTCGCGTCATCAAACTGAATCATGCTAGTCACTGATGGCATTTAAAGGAAGAGGAGGATTTTATCGATAATGTCATCATCCCCTTCAACTATGTACTGCATCTGGCAACATTAGTGGCATCAACACATGATACAGTAATAAAAGAAAAAAAGCTTCTAAGCTTGGCTTTAAAATCATTAAAAATAGGAAAAGTAGTTAATCCTCTAAAGGAAGAATAATGCAAAATAATAATGAAAATGCAAAAACCGATACTATAATTATATAATCATTTCAATTATACGGTTACATTTAATCAAATGTTATTTGTGTGTTAAAGTCTTTGTGCCAATTGGTTGGCACCATGCCGTCAGTAGACAATAAAATGTTTATTATTGTTGTTATTCTTCTTATTGATAATAATGGTGATATATAAGAGGAACAGTTACTAAGATCTATGAAGATCTTACCTGTTAGTCCTTTAATATTATAAGGATATTGCGATGTAACGCCAGCTAAGAGTGTTCTGTTGGGTGGATAGAATGATTTGTCATTGGAATTCAATGGAGGATCTTTTTGAGGTATAGTTGTTATAAGTCCAAAACAAAAAAAGTTAAAATTAAGGTCAACGGTAGGAAATTCAATTTGAATTGAAAGATTTATCGTGATATAGTGTGTTATTGTTAGTTGATTAAGGGGATATCGTACTCTAACTACAATTATTTTATATCTAAATAATAGTTATCAAATTGATGCCAATCAAGAACGAAATTACGCTCTAGGTAGCTGGGTTATTGCTACAATACTACGTGTTGATCAGAAAGTAGTTCGAGTTTAATGATAGGATGATAAGGTTATTTATTATAGTTAATACGTGATCGCTTGCATTTCATCTTATATCGTGCACTTAAATTTTTATTAATTTAAAGAACTAAATAATTTGACTTTGATTACTTACACACTAATCCAGTTGGATTGAGACGACTGGAGAGAATAGCATTAACGCCAAATTTTAAAGCGTTATTCTCACTTGCATTACTACCAATTTGATTACCTACATTAGCAGCAGCGGCAGCAGCGACAGCAGTAGCAATATTATTCGAATTGTGGTTGGCAGCTGTTGCTATGCAGTGATTGCTTCCATCCATTTGTCCTTGCGATTTATAAATTAGTCCTTGAACATTGTTGGCTTGCGGTTGTGGTGGTAGATATGGAGCCAAATGAGGATGAAATATGGCTGGATGATGATAAAATGGAGTCGGGACAGCTAGATTGTGGAACATTTTCGATAGCTAGATTTTACGTTGTAAAAATGATTCGATAATTTTAAGTTATAATGCTTGAACTTGACAAGATCTGTAGATATAAAAAAATTGAAAAAACGATTGATTAAACGCCTTTTTCTTCATCTTGTTAAAGAATTTATCAAATATGAATACTTATCATACCGTATAGCGATTACCAAGTGATAACTTTGGTAGAGTAAATTGAGAAGTGGATAAATTCTTAATTAATAATTGCTAATTTCCTTTCCAATGGTGTTTAACCGTATACGTTTGAAAGATTAATCAATGATCAACTAATGAGTTGGAATAACTCAATTCGAAGAAGGAGAAAAATGACCAGAGTTTTCAGAATCACTGCAAGGCCAAAACTTAGACGTAATAGTTTATGTTATTCACTATCAGTTGATTAAATGATCGCATCAAGAGAATGATGAGTGCAAATGAGCCCAGGTCAAGCTTTATATATGCTAGTTTTGAATCATGGCGTATGTTGTATTGTACACAATAACCATTAATATCCTTGACACGTGTTTCCAATCAACGCCTATGCATGAAAAAAATATTATAATGAAGTTAGCAACAAATCTTTTGTTATAACCGCACAGCTGATGCAATATACAAACTTCCCTCGGAGCATTGAATCTAAATCAAAAAAGATGTGTCAAGATAAAAAAAGCTTCTATTTTTTAATTACATTTGTCAACATCAAACGGACAACCATTAATAACATCAACAACAACAATAATTACTTTATTATAGACAGGGAGGGGAGGTGAAGCCAGATGTTTATAGCATTGATTTTGAATTGATTAAAAAAATCTAATCTTTCAAAGCCTTCCAATCATGATAATCACCTTTATAACAATAAATGATCAGACAATAATTACAATTAATCTACACAATCTTATAATAACTTTGTTTAAACTCAACCTATCTGCTTACTGTACTTACTAGCAATCGATTCCAGTAGATGACATCTAATTCGCTGTCGATTACCATAATCTAATTAAAGGAGATGCAACATACGGAATGAAATTCTTTCATGATTCTGATTTGGCAATAGCGAATGGAAATGCTCAAATTACCTTCTTTAATAATAGAAAATGACTTCTGAAATAACTTTTTCATCCAATTTATCGACTGTATTGGGCAAGATTTCTTTTATTGTACAGGCTCCAATATTTAGTTTGCTTGATTAATCAGCTTTTAAAATTGTCGAATACCATTGGAATCCATGCCACATAAAAGTTTTTCTTGCATCAAATAATTGTCATATTAAACATTTATTTAATCTTTATTGAGTAAACTTTTATATAATACTGATATGCCGTACCTTATTACATCACTATGTTTGTTATGAGAAAAATATTAATTAAGTGATAAAGCTCCGTGGCCAAGCGTTCAAATAATATAGTTTTCATGACCATGATAATTACTAGAATCATTGCTGGTTATAAGCAAACAGAATGACTAATGCAATCTCGCGTATCATTGCGCCAATCTACTGTACAGCTTAGTAAGACGGTTAAAACAGTTAGGCTTCAAAATGATTTAACAGTTTCAATGTTATCATTCTAAAGATGCTTACGAAATTGAATAGTGGTAGATTATAAATCCTTGAAAATGATAATTTACTAAGTTACAAAGTTAATAACAATGTATTTTAGTATAATACGTCAGCATAAATTTATTTTTGATTATAAAGGAAACTAACAAGATCTGTGGAACAAGAGAGCAAATATATTCATATTCAATGTTCTTAAGGTATTTTAAGCATCAAAGAGCCATAATTATATCTCATTACTACATCGAGCAATCTTAACATGATGCCTGAGCATATGTTATAAGATTAGCTAGGCTTGAATAATATTTTATTTACTTTCCTTTTTCAATGGGAGATCGATAAACTATCAATTTCAGTTACTGCTACAACAACTGTCGTATAGCTATCGTTGTTCCTGCTGCGAAATTCTACTATTTAAGATGTCATCAGATCGAGTAATATCAGTATAATGCTTCATATACTTGACTAGAAGTCTATATGGATTATAAAAGCTGATAAAATTGCGCACTTAGAATTATGCACTTAGAATTATATTCAAGTTATAAAGCTGATAGCACGCTATATTCTTTAAATCGATAAAGATTTAGATCAATGATGGCTATAATAAATGTGTTAGATCAGCGAGAGAAGAATAGTCATATAAATACCAAAATATACACATTAAATGACATCCTTTACGTGCTTCGATCATGTACAGTATAATAACTACGTTTATATTAATTATGAGACACTCAATTATATTAAAAAATGAGATGATACATTAGAAACTAAAAAATTACATCCAAATTTTACAAGAATGGCATATTTTAGCTTCAGTAGTATTGCAAAGCAATATAGGATCAAGTCTAATTTTTGTCATCTATAAAATTATTTATAACTTTGTAATTAAAATTTTCCGATCAATTTAGTAGCTGTAGCAAATAGCAATAATAGCCTCTAATCTAACTTAACGCAGCCACTCACTGATTAGCTCTCGTTACAAACATTGGTTCGGCGTTCCAAATGTAATAATTAATCTAGAAACTCTAAATCTGAAGAAGATCTGACATGATTTAGTTATCCTATAGCACTATGTTAATACACCATTACTTTTGAATGAAACATTCTGAGATATTAGATACCCATGATATAGCTAGTTGCCAATACGACAGCATATCTCAACTCTCACTAAGAAGTAAAAATATACAATGTTATATCAAATTAGTATTTTCTTGCAAAAGCTGGTATCTTTTCACATAGAGCGTACACTTATTTGATATGTGGAATATTCATGTCATAGCATTCCTTAATGTTTGTATTAAAGCTAATTTTAATGTTATTTTAATGTTTTAGATAACTCATAGCCTATACTTCCTTGCATATAGCCAGTTTTAGGGTTTATCTTTTTAGTCAAAGGAATTGATTAACATCGTAGCCAGATGCTGAAGAAAAAAATGATGATAATAAAATTGAATCACTATATAGTTTACGTCATCAGTGGGATACTTTTTTAAATAAACTTGTTATTTGTTGGCCTAATCATCAACAACTTAATCGCAAATAAATCTTACCTTATGATCTTGATTAAGTTTCTAACGTTATCAATAGGCTAAAAAATGCGTAGGACTATTAGTTTAGAATAGACAAGACAATTTATAATCTACCTTTTGTAATTATCTTCGATAGATAATACAACGTCTGCCATCGGTTTAATCACATACGCATGTTGATGAAATTACTGAATAATCAATTGTCCATTATAACGTTATTTAATCAATACATGCGTGAATACACTATACAATTGATAAATTTGTACAGCAATATTTTGGCAGATAGAAGTGCCGCTAATCTTTGACCGGATGTATAGACACATTAATGGTCAATTTTTGAAAGGCAAATGGCGCGATAGCCAATGTTGTGTTTATTTCGAAACGATAGAGAGGAAGACTTTATCCTCTCATAGTCAATTTAATTGTATCTGTTATGCACAGTATCATTTCTTTTGTACATAGATACCACTATTATTCAAATTTGATTTTAATTGAATTTTTACAGTTATTGTCTAATCCTAAAGGGGGAAAGTTAATTTTTGGATCTAACGTTAAAATGATTAATATATTTCGAAACGTTGAAGTAACCCATTCTAAGTCTTTAAAATTAAGTGCAAACCTTTGCATATTCCAGATAGCAATTATCACAGTAAAAATTTATTATTATCACAAAGCAATGATTGCAAGCCACTTTGCAACTGAAAGTTTGATATCTTAAATATACTTCTGTTTACAGTAAAATAAACCATTTAACATCACTACATTTATCATGATTTGTAATAAAATTTAAAGAAATAGTTTATTGTTGTCATAACAACCAATTTATTACTTTAGGTATAAGAGAGAATTAAGATATTCTAATCAGTAGAAAGCCAAACGTTGATTAATTTTATATTGGAGAAATTGTCTTTTATCAACAAGCAATGCTTAAGACAATTGCAAAATTATATTTTCTTAATAATCAAATTATCGATAATAAAGATGAAAAGGATCACCGCAACTTTCTTCATTCTTTCTTATGTACCATAAAATATCAATCGGATTACCGACTACGTCCTTTCTTCTTATAAATCTCTTTCATTCAATCAGTCTATTTAATAATTTTTTTAGCGTCATGGAATGAAACCATGCGGCCATTTCCAGGTTATTATACGCTTTATGTTCTATCGTGTCTGGGTTCGTTTATATTTTAATTCATTTCTTTAATTCGATACTTTTCCTGTAACTGTTATCCTCAGTGCCTTTATATGGAGTACGAATTTTTAATCGAAAGGAAATGCTTGTTGATTGTTTAAGCTATTGTAATAACGAGACAATAGACTCATGGAGAAAAATAATTTTACCAACAGATAGGCGAAAAAGAATAGAGAAAAATAACACATCAAATGATGATGATGGCAATATTATGACAGCCGTGTTGTCATGATTTGAATTAAAATTAATGACTATAGAGATCGGAAAAACATTAACAATACGCTAACATCAGATGCTGTGCTTCTATTCCAAGTTGTTTCTCCATTTTGCTACTTTTAAACAAAACTGTAACAAAAACAGTAAAACGATAACCTCATTACCTCACTGAAAAGAAAAAATTTGAAATGTAGTTATCATTGTCACACACTTATGCTAATAGTCATTAGTGAGATCAAACCCTAGAGTACATTTCAATGGATTTAATTACATAATAACTAATTACTGCATAGTCTCAAAGTATTGGTAAGCCCTTACTGAATATTTATAATTGCAGTAACTTGATGAAATGGTGTAAACATTAATCAATTATCCAATTAATCTAAACCCTTATATTGTCAATTAACAATAGCAACTAGCAATTTATTAATCTATCAATCAAGTCAATCAATAAGAAAGTAGTGCATCGATTAAGTTAGATCGATCATTGGTTAATGCTATTGTTCCAATTTGAAATATATAACGTTATTTCAATAATTATAATTGATTAAAGCGCTATGATTAGCTAATCTAATAGTCTTTCTAGCAGAAGTTAAAATGGTAAGCCATGTTTTTTTGTGCTATTTCAATGCACAAGACCTAGTGAAGTTAGATTATCTGCAAATTGTTTGCTATAGTAACACACGACATAGGTCAGTTAGACTATTTTTAAGATAATACAGCGTACTTGATCCCCTCTTTCTATCCTTTTATTAATGATTTCTCCACCCCCATCTGTTGAGCAATGTCAAAATTACGGTAATTGCTAACAATGCAAAGGCATATGTTACAAATAATACTATCTATAAGGTGCAATAAAGTTCAAATTTTTCGTTATTTTTCTAGGAAACTGTTGCTAAGATAGCCTTGTGTGATTCCAATAGTAAGACATAAACAGATTACTTTCTCTAATACGATATGATTTTACCTTTGTCATAATTATATAATTAGACTAATTATCCATCACCACTCGTTAATATCATTTAATTTGCTCTTAAAGTTATACTACACTATGCTATCAAATAGAGCTTCAATTTTGAAATGGCTATAAATTCCAAAATTACGATATAATATGATGATTACTAGGATTGATTATGAATTTTAGCCGTTTTTCTTGATAAATTTGTCGCCTAGCAAATTTGGTATAGTAATATAACAGATACGGTACTCTGTAAGTTAAAATGAAAAATTTAATGAATCAACTAGTATCAAACTTATAATAATCGTTGATACAAATTTGCTTGGTGATTCAATAATATAATTCTTTTATTTGACTAACTATAGAAAACAAGCTGGCAACAGTAGTTGTCGAGTGTAACAATAGATGAGAAAAAATGGTTTTGATTTAAAACAAACCCTGGAGGGCAACTGACGTAATAGCTATATTTGATCATTAAACAAAGATACAGACAATTATGATAAGCTAGAACATTAATCTGACTGCTTGAATTTCTCTACAGAACTAATTCTTAATTAGTGAAATTTGTGGGTAATTAACTCGAAAATTTTAGCTGTTTCTCGTTATCATCAATCAAACTGTTCTAGACACGCTCAGTAACTGACATATAAACATTCCAACAATTATTCATCATCGTCGTTATTATACTAGATTGTCATCTTCTCGACAAATCGTATTCACACCATCTCAACATCGTGCTAAAACTACCCTAGGATAGTGTTGAGGCGAAATTGATTCGATTTACTTCAGAAATATTCATCACACCGCTATTCTAATAAATCAGCTCATGTAATTATTAGTAAGCTTGATATCCTACACTTATCGAATCGAATAGAGTGATTATGAACTGCTATCTTTTATCCCGCATATGAAAAGGGATAAAATTTAAAGAATGTTTATTTACTTAAAATAGAGAATAAGCCTTAAGTAAATAAGTAAAATCGGTAACCGCTTTAGTGGATTAATAGTATTATAGCATTACTGAAAGGATTATAAACAGACTCTAACTTTAAACTTAATTAATCTAATTCTGTTTCAGCTATTAATCTTGGCATTATTATTTCACTGATTACTTACGACTAAAAACTAAAAAACCTACAGAAAGCCTATTGCATCACTTTTATTTTTTTACTAACTGTATGCAAGTTGATTATAAAGCTGTACATTCATGCAGATGCTATTACTTTTTACACGGCGAAATGCGTTATAAATGTATTTAGTAAAATGTATAAGATCTAATAGTATCGTAAAAGTACAGCAATTAAGTCAACCTCTCCTTTTTAGACGTTTCTACTACAAATTGCTCACGCTACAGAACAAGAACGTCTTGAATTTACTTCCAGGATAGAGTCTGATTTAAATCAGTTACCTTACAATGATAATTATCATTATTTTAATACTATGATTAGGAGTTTAATAACTAAAAATGTACCGTAATTGATAAAGTTTCATGATAAAATGTGACATTTTAGCAATATTTTGAAATTATCCTCCAATTGCATCTAAAATTTATTGGAATAAATTCGGAATAGTTTAAGTCATATTATTCATAGTCAAACGTTATGATTTTCCTATATAAGTCTTAGGTTAAGTTTACTGAAAGACTAATTTCATAATGGTAAAACGATTATATTGCATAATTATTTAATACGCGTATTACTAATTTTCTAATTTTAACTGGCTACTTTATAGAATTATCATTATCGTAGTGATTACATTGAGTAAAACATGATAGTGAGTATAAATATCCATTATAAGCATTAAATTACAGATTTTGCAAATAAATTCACTTCTGCATTCGTCCACCTTTCTTAGCAGAGATATGATAATATTTCAACTCAAGTACTGGCAATTTTTTTCTCTTCTTGAGAAGCTACTAAAAAGGAGAAATATGAAACGCTATTCATAAATTGTAGTGTAATACATTATGACTTCGCAACACGATGAATAAATCATCCTTTTCAATAACATTAATCAATTAATGTCTTTTTCTAAGCACACCATCATTACTAAATCAATATCGTAAGCACTATTGTTTAGTGTCTGAAAAATTTTCAAACCATACTGGTACTGCTCATTGCTACAGTAGAAGTGAGTAGTTTGCGAATGATTTGATCACTTAGTGGCAATTATAGTAATGAAGAAATTTTAACAGTCAACTTAAATTGTAACTGCCATCATCGTCATTAGTTAATTTTTTGATCTTTCTTATTAAGCTGATTCAAACAATGTCATGTTCTGAATACGTTAAAATTTTTTTCATGGTAATTATGGATTTGTGCAGGCAATAGTTGACTTCGACATGATGTACCATGATCGGTTCTTAAAACTTACATAGGCAGTTCTGTTTACCATGATGATGATGCTACCTAGAATGTTAAAGTATTTAGTATCCGATTGACATTATCACGAGAGTCGACCCACCTGGAACTCTTTTCGGAGTCTGCTGCCTGGTCAACAGTTGCTTAATAATATAATCAGCATTGTATCATCTTGCCACTGGATAATATTTGGATATTGCATCTTCAATAAGGAGACTGTCATTGACTCAAATAATTATTTAATTATTCACGCTATATTGCAACGGTGACAGCTATTCAAATCAAATCTTTAATCATGACCAGTCATCATCTTGACTAATTATAGAATGTAGTACGTGAAAGGACATATCTAACTATGATCATGTCAATAATATTTTACCATCCAGCAGATTGTACTGCTTATCACTCTAGCCTACTATCGTGTGATAATGGCAATAATAATCTTGAATTAATGTCATTGCAATAATGAAGGTCGTTGTTAAGCTAACTTGTTACCTATGTAGATACAATAAAAGGAAACGCTTGATATTTTTTAAGTTCCTATTTAGGTGTAGCCGGAAATGAATTAGTAGTAGCGCTCGTCGAATAAAACTACTTTAACCGGACTGCTAATATCATTTATCCGCAGTATACCAGTTAACTTAGTGACGTAGAATCCTCAGCTGTTTCTATTTACTGTTGTTAAATATAGTTCATGAAATATGGCTTAAATCTTGGTAGCCTATGAATTCAGCACACTAGCTTTAGGTACCGCTATCGATTCCTTTCTAAATACGTACCCACATTTATGGCAACATAAAGCCCTAGCGTGAAGATGTTGCCAAAGGTCGACATATTGTTCTTGTCTAGTCAGTCGAGCATTTCACAGGTTGGTATGATTGCATTGCAGTGAAGACATGTATTGTTTTTGTTAAACAAAGATGATTAGAATGAAAACTGGATCAATAGCGCTATATGATCTACTCAGTAGAAGTGTATATTGAATACAGAAGAGAGATAAACAATAATTTTCCCACTAACATTACAAAATTGTATCTTATGCCTAATTACAATAACACCTATTTAATTTGAATCTGACGGTCATACTATGCTTCAGCATTGACAAAACTACTTTCTAGCTATTCCAACCGATTTAAAATATCAAACTTGAGGAATATCGTAGTCAACAAATTGAAAATCAGATAGAAATATCGTCAAGTCAAAAAGTATAGAATTGATTATTTAAATACCATCACTTTATCTCTAGCCAACTTTTTCACCAAAATTGTAACATTTTTAATATAAATTGTTGACAGATCCACCATCTGGGCAGGAAAATAATGATAATGTCCTAATAATGGACGTTCCAAAATAATTTGAAACTGAATAGATGCTGCTGTCGTTTTATTCACGAGACAATCAAGATCAATAACAATCAATAGATACCGTTATTATTTTAGCATAACAAAAGACATGAGATAACATATTGCATAATAACAGTTTTTCGACTAATTAGCTGGGATGCGAAATTGATAAGCATTTGAGAATAAGATTAACAAAATAAGAGCATAGCTAAAAAGTTTTATCGATTCTAACCATCTTATCAGAAATAGGTGTCCATGATCGATTTCGATTGACGATCACGTATTAATGGTAAATGTCCACTTTAATTAAACTTGATTATTTTGCTATTACTTTTAGTTTGAACAATTATAACGCAATTGTAATAATCATTTCCCACTGATTAAATATCTTCCTGTTTGAAGTTAAACAATTAAAATAATCGTTTAAATTGGCTAATATGAATAACCTGCTAGTAAGGTCAATTAGATAATTCCTTCACAGATAATACTTTAATATCATTTATGATATTAAAGTAATTTCACTTCGTAAACTAAACTACAACGATCTGTTTCCTTATCTTCATCGTTGCAAATGACTATGATTGATTTCATAACTGCTGATTTCAATAATTGGCTTGATGACGTTTTTAGACGTAGTAGTATGCAAGGATTATAATGCAATTCGGCTGCTATAAAGGTAAGTTTAATACTTTGTACATAGTACGTGAATGTATTCACAGCAATCAAAGAGATTATCAAACTATTATTTTCTGTCTTCCATCAAGCATCTGGATCAGCTTAACAGCTATATTAATTACCGTAGTTAAAATTGAATCGTAATCCTTTCTTCAAGTTATCAACAGCAATTATATAATAATTCCAGTTTTAGGGCAGACTCATAGCATTTTTGATGCGCTGCAAGCTATTCGGTAATTACGCGCACAACAGGCTAAATTGACATAAAAGAAGTTGAAAATGTAACCATCGAAGTAGACATCAATACGTAAGCTCAGATACTTATTTTTAATCCTATTCCTAGTTTTGTTCAATTATATTTTAGCTACATAGAGCTTATGTATCATATTTTCTCCGCCCTTTTCAATTATCCTTGCTAACATCAATTATATAGGGTTCATAGATGAAACTGCTTATTGCTAGATAATTTTTTAATCTGTCTAATAATTGACTATTCAAAAAGATAAACCGCTTTATCTATTTAAATAGACCAATATAGGTCTATGTATGGGAAATCTTCGTTCTTTTTAAAGACGAATTTGCAATGAAAATGCCTCAGCGGTCCAAGATACTCCAAAAAGCATGGTAGAGCAACTTTATCATACGAATTATTGCAAACAGAGGCAATTATGGCACGTACATCATCTTCTATTATACTAAATCACCTATTATTCAGTTTTTAATCTATGGAGACAGCCGAAAAAGAATTTCATCAGTAGCATTTTAATTAGGCTGTAAATATCGCTATAATTTGTATACTCGCATACTACAAGCAGACAGCTATCATTCAAGATAGGACTAAGGTCAATATCTGTACAGGATAATCTTTTAGAATGTTAGGCGCTTCAACACATTTAACTAGAGTCCTAAAATTTGGTTCGTTAATGTAGTACAGTAGTTGATGCTGTCATGAAATTTATTACTGCTTTAAACACTAACTAAGAAGATATAGAAAACTTCAAATCAATTGATTAATAATTAATAGACAAAATAGATTACGGTAATCATGATCATAGATAAATTGATAATACTAGCAAGCCAGGTCGTTTAAACAGTAACGTCAAATGTCGGCTAATATTGACTGTTGTAAGAATACTGCTTTCCTCTTTATTCTGCCTCCATTATTTAAAGTAACGAATCGAATTCTAATTGCCTTAAGATAAGATCATTAGGCTGATTTGAGTGCTAACTGAAAACAATAGTTATAATCTTCTCTAAAGGTATGAATTGCACTTTCGTCATCAAAGAAACAGCTGTTATTGCTACTGTTATGACAATAAACCTCAAAGCTAAAATAACTTACAGCATTCTACTTGATAGCTTAATCGATGTACAGGAATATTATTAATCTAGCTCTAAAGCTCTATAACTAATATCAAATTATACAAGGGTATCTAAAGTGTTCCATTAATTAGGAATGATATCAGTAAGTTTTATTGTATCAGATGCAGGCATGATAAAATTGTTCTCGTATTTTCAAGAAAACGAGCAAAGCAGCATAATAGCTAAGTAGATCAAGTTGTTCTTCCTATTTCTGTCATTTCTATTCTTAGATCGATACGTATGCCCATAAAGTGTTAAGTATTAAGCTATGTTAGCGAAAGATATGTCGACAAATAATTTTCAAAAACCTTACTGTAGGCCTCTATATCATGGATGTTGACTGATTAAGTCAGTGATTACGCTTAATCGTGCTTACATATTGCTAATATATCTTCCCTAACTACTTCCACAGAGTTCTCTCATCAAATACTTGTATGGTAAAGCTATCACCTTATGTGTATATTTTACGCTTCATAAGATCTATATATGTAATAGTAATGTTAGATAAATTAAGCAATAACTCTACTAATCCTGCAATCACATATTAGGCAACCGTCATTATGTGCGTTTACTTAACGTAATTTTGCATGAATATGGCTTACGTAATCATTTTGATTTAATTTTTATCATACTTCGTTGATAATTAATGATTCAGCTGTATGTAAATATTCTACTGTATTATATTCATTGATCGAATCTATTTACTCTTATCTCCTTGATAAAGTACTACGATTTGCAAGAATGGATATTACTGCTAATGTCAATGCTAATAGTAGTGCATGAATAGTATTCTGTTCGTAAAATTTAAGGTAAAAAATGTCTTTATGAATTAGAAGTACTACACATACATCGGTAGCAACTAATTTCAATTAATTACTGCCTATACTGGTATTACTCCGCTCTTAAATAGCATCATAATATTCGCGAATGTTAGTCGTATCCTAAGAGAAACTTTTTTAATCCTAAACTAAGCTTGAACAAAGTTCTATTACATGATATATAATATTATTATTGATTTATTTCCTATTTTTCTGACTATACTGAAATTTTGCGTTTTCATCTGCAATTTTTTTATGCTTCCTAGCCTAAAATTTATTGATAATTTAAACAGAGTTACCAATAAGATGCGGTCAAAAAGTCATGTAGTCTAACGGCCATGATTCATCATCCATTGTGGAACGACAATAAATTAAATCAATAGCTCCTGCAATTGTCTTGATTGTTGATTAGGAATGCAGTCTGTATTTGATTACCAGTTTCTGCGGGATAATGTTAATGGTTTACGCCTATGTTTTAATAATTTATAGCTATAGCTGTGAAAGACAATGATAGTTTCAAACTGGTCTTCGCATTGTAATTGCATCGTAGCTGACTAATACCGATAGATGGAAACAGTGATATTTCCTTTCTCTACTGCAGGCTCAGATTGGAAAATTAAATACTTTGAAGTTTGAACACGTAATACAATTCTGTAAGATAATTATGCTATTACAAAGAAATAAAAAATTATTTACTGCATTACAAAGATTACTTTATCCCTACAAGCACACTGGTAATTATAGATACATGTCGATAGAGACAAGATTTTGGTTTACCTTGAGTAATGATCGAATTCTATGATAATCATTACTGTATCACATTGAGGCAAAAATGAATATTTTCTGTAGTTTTTATTTTAGCGATCGCTTGCTTTGAAGTTGCAGTGGCAGTATATTGCCAAAAAAGATTTTTATAGTTCATCGTATTCCCACTAGAATCACAAGTAAATCTATAAATCCGAAATCTAAATTCTTAGCATCATAATATAGTATGCACGTAGTTCGAGGCTAGAATTATAATAAAGATCAAGAAGCTATTGCTTACGGTTAAATTTAAGATAAATGGTACAGTTTGAAGCACCTTTGTTATAAACTTAGGCCAGTACAAGGATCGACTGCTTAGATCTAAAAATTAAAATACGTATACTTGCATGCTACTACACAAATAAAACTACCACATATTCACGTTGGGCTATAGTTATATCAGAAACATTGGATAATGAACTTATATAATATTGTTACGGAGCCATGCTCCAAAATATTAATTGTTACGTTAATTAAAATATCTCATTTAAATTATTGTTTGCTCCAGTAGCTTATTAGATATTAATGTTTATTAATAAGCATTTATTATTGCCAAGGTATCAGAAAGTTAAATATTGTTGACGTGTTGGAGCTAACACGCTTAGTCTGTAAACGTTAATTAATAACACCTTAAGTGTAAGATCAATTACTTTGCAGAGCCTTGAGACTCTAGTTGCTATACTAGGATATGTATACTGTACAGTGTAAGCCGCTATTTCAAGAATATTCACAAGTGTACCATCGGCGAGACTATAAAAAGCGGAGCACTAGCTTAGCTTCTCAGTTCCAGTTAGTCATTTACAGGATCTTTTGACTATAGTTGCTAAGGATATTCTTACGTTTTTCTTTAGTACATTTTACGACTAAGGTTAATAAAGTGAAATATTTAAACCTATTACTCATTAGTAGCTTATTTGTGTAGCTGAGAGTTAGTTTAACTACGATAGGTCCCTAAGTTAGTTGGGAACACGAGTACTAGTGAAGTTAGTGTTTAAGACCCGGTTTCTTGTTACAAAGGAGATTTGTAACAAATATAGATTAATAAAATGAGCAAGACTATCAACAAAGCGAATAATTATACGATGCACTTTTGATATCGCCTATTTCCTAAAGCAATTGTGTACAGAGTAGTTCAATATTGGGCCCGGTTACTTTATTCATTAATCGAATGTAAGAATATTACTCGTACGTAATGACATTATTCAGTGTCATAATGTCATTTTTCCTGAGATGAAGTCGGTTCATGATATTTATGGATACTGAAATCATTCACTATTTCTCAATGCTGTTAAGTAGTAATAAATAAATTATATTACTTCGTACCAGTATTCAGGGATGTTTAAATCTACAGTTTCCCCTCAAGAAGATTGCCATTATTTTTAGCAGTAAATGTTCCAAAAAGTGCATGATAGTCTGTTAATTCATGTTTTTAGCCTATTTTAGATCTTAGATTTTAACAATTACCGGCTAGATCTATCGGTACTGATTTTTATAGTTCTTGGAATAAAAAATGAAAATTTAAATTTAAATTATGAGGATTCAAATCAGCTACATGATGTAAGAAAGCCGCAAAATGTTATATCATTCTTGAGTAATACATATACAGAATTTTAAGATCAATAAAATCGCATAAGTTTCGAAAAATAGTTCTATTTTACTAAATCCAACAACAAATTTAAATAGAGGCTTTACTTCGAGTAATTTATGAAATCGCTTTTTCACACCAGTTTTGCTACATACCACGAAATTTCCTACTTTATAGGTAGAAAGACGCCGGTTAAATTCCAGATTCATATATGCATACCATTTACATTAGTTATTCATAGCGATGAAAATACAATTAATGACGCCTAGTTATACGAGTATAATAATTATGGATATCTTTGATAGTACAATTTCAAGTGTTGAAAATTCTACAATATATCCAAAACTACTTTAATATAGAACATATACAAACACACTTCATCTTATATAAAGTTCATGATTAGCTCATATTCTGTTTCAGGAAATGTTAATACAGCATAAATTACTAAATCGAGCTCATTTATAAGAATAAAGTACTGGTAGTTTTTAGAATTTGCCAAAGATCACTGCTTACTAATAAATATAATACATATACTGCTACTCCTAGAAGTCTTAATTTCATCATGCTTATTTTCTGTAATTAATTTCATTTTTAAGTATGTATCATTCAGAAGTGCTATATATCTTATTATGGCGATATTTATTTGCTGCTTTATCGATACAAGTATGACTGGTAGCCAACACAATTGCTGTAGCTTGAAACATCTGTACTCTTGTAGACAACTGACCAGATTGTTTATAGGCGTTGGGTTTAAAAGCACTTTCTATTTTATAAAATCAGAAAATATAGAGTATATAATTAGTTACAAAATAGTACAAAAAAATCTTATAAACTTATTATAAGGCGATAATGAATTCAATGGAAATAATTTTATGTCGAAATGTTCTATTAGGCGAATGCTTTTAAATTAATAATGGTGATAAATAATTGTCACGGCTATTTAATGGCACGTTTCATAATGCATTTCATAAAATTTTTTAAAGTTAGCTCTCACTTATGTCTGTACCATAGCAGTACTAACAGAATAACTATTAGAATTATTACATGGATATCAATTCACGGTAAAATGTAATGTTGCAGTTCAACAATAAACTTGACATAAAAAGTGAAATTGTGAAAGAAAGTTTACTTTCTATAGATCTTGTTACAAATTTTCGGTAGTAATTGTATGAATATTGGCGCTACAACATCAGATTAGTAACCTATTATAATAATTCAGAATACTGCGACTAAAACTCACCGTATTCCTCAGTAGTGATATTGTTACAGGTACGAAATGGCCTTTTAATGAGCATTAAATATCGATGACGATGCTCGTTATTAATTAAGCCATAGACAAAGCAGTTTATGCAACAATTTAAACATGTCAGGCGAAAAGTAACGTAGTCCATTAATTCTACTTGTTGTGGATCCATGCTTTTAGTATTTCCAGTTTGATGAAGAAGAATTACTACCTAAATTTAAAATAGGCAAGAAACTAAATTACAGATATCTTTAAAGCTCTAAATGATAACAGTAAGAGAGAATCCTTAGTTACAGTTAGGTAATCATCAATGAGAAATCAATATTATTTTTGGTACAGTGATGTTCTGATAGTGAAGTATAAATAATTTGTAATATATTTTGAGCAATAAAATACATGTAAATCTTGTTTGGATATCACTGATTGATTTATTTTAAAAAATCTTAATACTTTCACCAAGTATCCAAAAAAAATTAAACCTTCCGCTATATTTGTAAAGAAAAGAACCGGTAGTTAATTCGTGAGTTAGAGGTCTGTGCTAATTTCCTGCAATTATAATTATCTGCGATCAGACTCATTATATATGTAAACTATCTTATTATTATGCAATAACCATGATTACTTTCTATCTAGTGGTAGCAAATTATTCTAGTGTTGAACCAATGCAAATTTAATTTAGGGTCAAAATTTTAAATTAAAATCTTGGATAATATTCATAGGAGAACAACGTTTAACTAGTTAAAAGCTATTCAATATCAGTCATCGTCTCATATTATTGATGCAATGTATTATAGACAAATATACAAGCATGCTGTAAGCGAACATGACTGATTTCTGCTATTACTGGTTCTATATGCGAGTGTCACTTCTACGTATACCCATCGATAAAGTTATTTATCTGTGAATAATATGCGTAATGTCTTAATTTTCGAAATTTTTACTATTAAAATACGGTACTGTAACAAAACAATTGGAATAGCAAATCATGATGTTAGCTAGCTGTTGCCAGGTAATTACAAAACATTTATGACCATCCTTTGATAAATAACTGAATCATAGGATGTTAGACGGTCTAGACACGAGCAAAATTTATGGGATTTATGTCAATATTAATATAAAACATTAACAATAATCTTGAGCTCCGATGAAAACTTTGAATGGCAACATTTCATAGGATTCAAAGGTGACTTAGTTCGGGTAAAATGAACTCTTATGAAGCATATTTGTTTGATACCTTCAATTATGCGTATAAGCTTACATAAAGCATTTGTATTCAAATTGAATAAAATGAATGGAAAGAAAAAAAATTATCTAAGTAAAATTGCCGTTTAATTTATGAAATATTTTACGTAAAAAAATTCAGGAAAATTATAGGTTATACTACGTATTTTAAAATATTTATTTAGATGCCATAATTCATTTAAATTTATAACTTATTAATAATCACGAATAATTTGCAGTAGTGATCAATTTTAAAATCTTGTAATTGGTATATACGAAATAAAGTTACAAAATAATTTTTGAAGATCAGTCATTCCTCTTGCTTTGGTGCAAAATGTTAAAGAATGAAGTGAAATATCTAAAGCAATTTATAAGATTGCATAAATTTGCCTGCAGTACTTATTTCGTTATTCACTTCGAGGAAATTACTAGATTAAATATACCTGTCTGCATTGGTTGTATTTTTTCTCGTACACGTAAAGTATGAATGATTGATTTTTAGAATGTGCATTTTCCGCTTCAATCTTAAATTATTTTGGAAACAATTTCCTTATAATGCTGTGGACATTTGATACGGTGAGCATCAAGTAATTACGGCTTTAAAAGTCATAAAAGGTATCTTGAGTAAATTTATGGATATTATCTTAACTTCTAATTTGTTTTATTGCGTGTTAGCTTTAATTTTTAGTCATTAGCATGTTGATAGACCACAGTTTCTGAAAAATTTGGTAAGCTACTCAAGATTACAGTATAATAAAGGACCCTTCCAGCCCTGTTTAGACTGCGTTTCGTTAACTTGCATTTTAAGATTTTTAACAAAAAGGACAAAGTCAAATATAAAGGATAGATTACTTTATAACGGATAATATGAATTGTTAGTTGTACGAATTAATGCCATTGATGTTCTAGCTGATAGTATATACTATGTATAATTAGAAATGAAGCGAATATTGCATTTGATTACCATAAATTTAACGCAATTATGATTTTTTTACGAGAAGAATATTTTAATCGGGTATAACATATATTTATTTTTTCTAAATCCGAAAGCTATAGATTTCTTCTCAGAAACTGTGATTGGAAGGCTATACTTGGATCAGAAAATCAGAGCTATGAAAATGTCCTGATAATTATAAATAACTACTGAGTCGACCACTTTAATAATATGATGTGTTAAAATTGTATTAGATTACACATAGCTATACCTCCATCATTTCATCATAGGCTTTTAATACTGATCAATACGCATTAAACGGACTTTTATTAACTTACTATAAAACGTACATAAAGGAGCATAACCACTAAAGTCTATGATACTTGCATATATTAATTTTTGTCGTTTATGATTATTCGGTTGGTGTATTGCCTTTCTATGGGCTAGTTTTGATAAAGCTATTTAACATTATGAAGACAAAGCGAAATATAGAGTACAATCTATATAGACTTACCGAGAATGGCAGCCAAGAAATTATAAAAAGAAAACCAGTGCTAACTAGAACCCCAGTGGCTCGGCTTTCCGTAATTGGCCGCCTCCCTTGACTATCTGCTATCTTGTTCTTACGTTTAACAATTGTAATTGTTATAATATTGATAATAAATATTGCAACTACTAAAATTATGGACAGAAATACTACGGTATAAGAGTAAAGCTTTGTTCCAGGGTTCGTTAAATCCCAGTCCCAAAAGCAAGTGGAATTGAAATGAATCGATAACTGGCATACACCAAATAAAGGTAAAAGGTTAAACATCACACAACAAATCAATGTAATCGCCATGAATATGTAGACAGTCTTACGCTTGAAATTGACTTTATACCATACTGGCATTTTGATAGCTAATAGACGCTCTATGCTCATAATGACGATCATTCCGCTAGAATAGTACAGCAACGTCATCATTGTAAATGCTTGAAATTGGCATAGCCAATGGCTTGGATAAAAGAATGAGTGAGGTATTAGAATGAATTGAGCAATAATTGACGGTGTATAGCTGCATAAAACCGTCAATAAATCGGCAAGGCTTAAGTATAAAATAAGAACTTGTGGTAAATTCCCTTTATATCTTAACATTTTGACAGTCATAACGATAGCCAATGTATTTCCTGCTATGCCAGCAATCTCTAAAGTTATTAAAATGACAACTTGATAAATCGTTGGCGGATTCTGGTCCTTTACAGAACTCCAGTTTGATAGTCTACTGTTATTTAAATAATTCGATAACCACGATATCTGAGCCATTTTGTCGATGTTAATGCACTTATAGCAAGGCTATAAAGTAGTTAAAGCTTTACAATTATAATATGTAACTTATACTATCAATGTCAAATTTTAAAATTTTCCTTGACGAGAATTCTTAACCAACAATCCAATAAAGAACATTGAGCCAACGAAGAAAACAATAGGCGCAAATTTATATGAATGATAATCACTAAACTATGAATTTAATTGAATCTTCGAACGTTAAATCAGTTGAAATCAACTCAACCAAGAAGGGATTAAAATTAATTAAGATTAAACTTTAATAATCCTTGTGAACATTGATGAAATATTAGAGAAAAAAGGCGTAGTAAAAATTCATCTATGTTGATATTGATCGTTAAAATACTCATGGTTGCTATATCATTTTCGCTTTTATACTAGCCTTAAAATGATGTATTAAATTTCTTTTACTTGGTGATATTATTAAATTTCCCGTTAATAGTCATCTCGAAAATAATCCCTGGTTTGTTATCTCTTAATAGTCACACAACATCAGTAAACTAAAGAATTGATCCTATAAATAATAGGAGACCTATTGAACGATTAATAAGATTATATTTGTCTGATGATAACAAAACATTGGAAGCCATAACCTCCGGATGCATTGGAAAACATTATATAAAGTTTACCAAAGCGATATTATTTGCAATTGTTTTCGGACGGGTATTAATTCAATCAATTATACTATGACACCGATATGGAAAATTATTCTTTGTCTCTATCTAGAGCCGTCATATTGACATTAAAATTTGTAGTACCGTAGTACTCACTTAATAAAGTCTGAAATATATATTTTTGTTTGTATCATAGATATTCCAATTCAGTAAATATATTGCTCGAATTTACCATTTACATCGAACCTAGTGATAGTTTCGAAAATTTGAAATACATTTCGACATATTGTTATTTCTTTTATTGGTTATCTGATCTAAAAATTGTTACGAGACTACTTTAAGAGATGACTTAAAACATCTTCGTGATAATAAATTGTAAGTGATAATAATGCTAATATTCTCCTTTTTAGCCTTATAAAATATAAATTATGATTCATTGTATTAAGGTAAGATTGCAATAAAATCCACGAAGATTAAAGCGTTAAAAATAAAATTAAGGTATCTAACTTATAGTAAATGTAATTCTGTAAAGAAATTTTAGCTTAAAGACTGACCTTTGTAGTCATTTTGTGGTATAATGCAATGATTTGATAATTTTAAGCCATGAACAATTCCAGTTAGATCAAATTTGCAAAGCCATATCGTAGGAACCTATAAATGCGATGACCGGTAGTTGAATGAAAAGCCAAAATCATCGCTTTGCCAAAGCTGTAGATTACAGCGGGGAGATTTTGTTTTTTATGATCATAGTAAGCTACGAAACAGATATTTATAACCAAAATACTAATTTTAAAAGCTGTCAGAGTCTTTATCTTGTTATAAATTCAAAATAAGTGCAATGTTATCACATAAGTAATTTTTTATATTAGTTAAAGATGTGCAATTTTACTCTGATTTTGGGTACAATAACACAAATATAAGCAACACTGACATACTGTACAATATAGTGGAATCGGTGTGTGGCAATTTCAGCTAATAATAGAAGTCATATGAAGTACGATAGCGCTATATCACGTTAGAGATTTACTCAAATTTAATCACTTAAATTGTGTTAGTGACTACGAACCAGAATGATTATAGAACCCATTCACAGCCCAGTGCTTAGCATAATCACAATTGTAAACTATTGTAAGAGGTCAAACTAGCCACAAAAGTGGTTTATCATCTTGAAGAGAATGTAGATATGCAGTATAGTATGGCCATAAGAATAGCGCTACTTCAGAGACTAGCCGTGAAAGTTAAATAATCTATAATTTACAGATCCAAACAGACTGTATTTTCAGGAGTAGGATCGACTCTTATAGTCCTCACGGCCTTCTTCAAGCATATTACTTACTAGCTTTCGTCCCCTCTGGCCTTGAACAATCACTGAAACCATCTTAGTTCACTTACTTTTGGGCTGTTCTCTCTGCTATTACTGGATGAAAATTAAAAGAAAATAAAGTAAAATTTTCTGCCAATTCCAGTGACTTTGTAGGTATTAATTGACTGAGGTTATAGTATTTAAAGCGCCAAACATTAAAAAATAATGAATTCATGAGCATTTATGGTTATTACATTACCTAACGATAAACTATGAGATCAAAAATTCAAATTCAAATTGTTAAAACAGGAAACGATAATATCAATTAAATGAATCCTCTCAGATTTAAAACAGTTATCGAAAGTTTGAAATTTAATTTTAAAATTAATACGGTACTTGATAAAAAATTTGTGGTTTATAAATTAAATGCAGTACGATAAATTAATTATATGAGGATTTGGTTAATTAAAATCAAGATATCTCGTCGGAGTCGGCCAAAATTATGATACTAAAGCAGAAAAAATGACGATAATATCTCTAAGCATGATACTCAAAGATTATAGACCGTCTAGAAACGAAAAATCGGTAATTTACCGGCATCTTGTTTTTAATATTTACTTCTGGTAAAGCATGATATAATCGTTAACTTATACTACCAGGTGCCAAGCACACTGATCTCACATTAAAGTATTATCGACCATAAAACTGTATTATTCTAGTCATTTAAAGTATCGTACGATAGAAACCAGACGCGAAGCCACGAATTTAAATGATCAAGGATTGCTGCTGGCTTTCATGAGAATACGGTAAATGGTAAACCAGCTCACCGATACTTGCTGCAGTAAGGGCACATAGTGCTCTTGATTATCGGTAAATGTATATCTTGTAGTTGCGCTTTAATAGGATATAATGTGTGTACGTATATTACCATCGGTTCCTTAGGCTCTATAAATTCAATAAAACTAGCCTTGAAATATCAAAATTACACTTAAGTTAATACTATATGTGCATGACAGTAAATTTATTTCTGTGAAATACTAGTATGCAGTTCTGCATGAGTCAAATAGAAATACATATGAACATTTCAGTATACTGCCATACTGCCTAGCATGTCTATCTGCACTCTATTCCCAAACCTAGTAATTAGATCGATTTCCAAGTAGAATTTTGCCTCTATTGCCTACTTTTTGGACAGCAAGGCCTTCATTAGAGACCTAATATCTCCTAGAATACATTAAACTATTTATTTTAACTTGTAGAACCCTGTAAAGTGTAGACTTTACCACAATTGTTTATTGAAAGAGGGTTGAGTGCAATTGAAAATCAGTTCCCTACAATCTATCGAACCAGTTATCATACGGTGCTATATGTGCCTTTCTGAGAACACTTTGTTTTGTGCTCTAGTTCTTACCCATATTATAAGTTTTATTGTATGTTAGCAGATCTAATAGGCAATTTCTGACAATACGTTATGTTAATAGTCGATTTCTGCTAGTAAAATTACTAGATGTTGCATTTAATCTGTTATAACTGATTTGCGACAGCATCGCTAATGTTGTTATCTTGATATGAAATGCTACCATATTGTCAAAACATATAAAAAGGCCGATTACGTGTAAGCTATATGGTGGAAAATGATGATTCCTACGATTTAACTTTCAGCTTTAAAGTCTGCATGGGCGTCATTAAAAGTAGATATTTTTTTGCCATCGTAGATAAAATTCACATGACAATTCGTACCTCGAAAAAATTTGTTCAAATTTCTTGTCAGCCAATTACTTATTGCGCTGCATATGATGAATGTACTGTATAAGATAAAAAATTAAAATTTAACTTAATTGAATCAGTTTTACGAAAAAAATGGATAGCGATGATATTGCAATGAATTTTGTATCGCGCCGAGAAATTAAGGTAATAACTATATATTAATTTAAAGGCAATAAATTCGTAAAATTCAAACAATTCTTCGGACTAACTTCAAAAATCATCCATATCCTACCTTTCATGTTATGTGAGTTTATACTGTATATAGTACTGCATATGCTTTAGCGAACATTTATCAGTATCAGGATTTCGTAAATTTCCTAAATGCCTGCAAACGTATATACGTGTTATGTTACCGGCACCACCGGGTTACGTTGTTACATCGTACCAGATTATTGTACGCAATGTGCATATATATATATACACGGATAGTTATTGGTTACATAGAATATTATAAAGATTCCCACTTGTGCCTCTGAAAGTATTATATTTCCTATAATAAGCGATCTCTAACATCCATTCATCTTAATTGATGGTAACATTTATTTACTGTGTCGTAACAGCATAACAAGATCGATAATTTGATGCATGTAGAGTAATGTAACTGTTTATGTAAAATTTCAGATTTATAATGTATAATTAATCAAACAAGATATCTTGTATATGATACCTAGAGTATTGCATTGACGTGATACGTAAGGTTCGAATAATATTGATATCTATTTGGATAAAAAACGCTATATTAATGGAAATAAGGGTACTTGCATAATATCAAATTATGTTGCAGGTAATTACACTTGCAAATAGAAATTTACTGTATTGTAGTGATTCAAAGTATGCGATAATTTACTTGCTACATAGAGTGAAGTGAAAGATCAACTCAAACAGCATCCTTAACGAAAGTAAATGCTGACCAGAAAAGTGAGACAATATTCACATCGCCCTAGGTTAACATCTTGGATTTATTCAATAAAATGAGAGTGATTAATCAGATTAATGCTATCAGCAGCAATAAATAACTGAAAATGTAGAGAATATAGCTTTATTTAAGGTAACGGAAATGATAAATCTTTATCCGGTCGTTGATGGAGAATATAGAAAATGCGGTAATAACAATAAAAAGCCAATCTTCAACACAGTAATTACCTTAAATGGCATGAAAAAAGTATAAACATCTAGCTGAAATTGGATTTAAATTTACTTGTAGCTGTGATTCCATTTGAATAGTTGTTGTCTTAATTAAATATTTACAATTGACAAATATCATGCAAAGTTATTTTTCGCTAATAGCTATATATTTATCGTTCAATCCTTGTATTTCGTTACATATATTAATGTATTAGTGTCCTTCAGTGACAGAAAAAATGTATACAGGATTTTAAGCTGTGGTAAAGGTTGATTTATATAGTGGTTGCCTGTGCAATGTGCATCCGTGGAGGCTGTCTACTTATACGCTTACAGGAAATTGTAGACTAATGCTCTCTGACAAATAACTGGTATAAATTAAGAATGGATGTAGTATAATTTTCTCAAAATTATATTCCTATCTACTCTTATTTCTAGTAATTTAATATAAGACTTTAATAAATTAACTCTTATAGTATAAATAAATTCATCCATACATTTAAGTATGGTGTCTTATGATAATATTTCTTAAAAAAGCAGAAAATTTTATCAATGAATTAGCATGTTGAATCATTTTTTAAGTTAGCTGCCCTCGAGAAGGATATAACTTAGATATTTATTGAAGCATAACCTTTGAATGTGAAAACCGCCGTATCATTCCATATTTATGGAAATCTGAATCATTTTCAAACTATTCAATAGAAACAGTACAGTAATATCTATAAATCAATAATCTTCATACGCTAACATGATAGAATCCCAGACAACGTCAAACTTATCGATACCAGTGCCTAAAATGACTATCTAATCTACAATTTTTCGATAATGGGTGTATACCTAAAGCAACTTTTGTAGCCCATACTTATACTAGCCTTGCATAGCTGCTCAATAAAATATCATGTAGATAAGGTAATTCATTACTAATATGATTTTTTTCATCTAGAAAATAGGTTTTTAAAAACACTCAAACTTATTCATCATCGCAATTAGTTATATTTAAATTTCTTAATAGTAAAGGCAGTAAGTTACGGATTTTAACTAAAGGACTTGCTTCCATGTCTATTAAGCCGAGTTGGAAGCTCCATCATTTTAAATTTGCCTGCTAGCTTTACAACTTATACATTCTAGATTATTGAAAGCTTTAACTGGATGCATTACGTTCGACAATGATGTAGACAAAAGTTTAGCTTAATGTCTACTACCCGCTGTATTAAATAATTTGGCCGTCTTAGTTTTACTCACTTTTAGATGTTAAAATGTGAGCGTTCTCAAACACAGGGACGTAAACTTATCTATAATAAGATTTCGGCTAACTTCTATATTAAATATGTGTAGTATCCCTCGATTTAATATAACTACTCTTAGCAGTTATCTAATGAAAAGCATGATAGCAAATTTGCCTACAGTGATATAAAAGCCTAGCGAATATTATTTATACGGTAACATGTGAGTATTACTGTATATAGCAGCTGTAGTTCATTCGTAATGTAGCTCTGAGGTTGAAACGGAAAATTTGAAAGTAAAAGCATAAAAATATATCTCTTGATATAATAGTTTTAGCCTGAGGTAACTACTATAAAACAATCAGAACGACTTTAGTCAGTAAGATTCATATAAAAAAATTATATAATCTCAAATCAAAATAGTTCCATATTCAGACAATGCTTTTGTTAAGAAAATTCAGAGGCCCTTTGATGGCGCGATAGCCTTAAGTTATTTGATTTAGAGATGATATTCTATTCCCTTACAACAAAACTACTTCATTTTGATATACTTTACAAATGACCGTCCTTATACATTATTATATGGTATGATGTAGCTTAGGGCATAATTTATAAATCGAAAATGAATAAAATAGATATCGCAATGACTAGTTATTTATAATTATTTCTTATCCTACCTATAACATAGAACGCACACGAAAGAAATTCTGATGAAAATGCTACCGTAAAAAGAGGATGTAGCTTCCATAAAGGTCACGTCATTTTTAATTTCTCATCGGCTACAGTTAGCATTAAAAATAGCATAACTTAGTCCTACAGTCATTCATAAATAATACTTCCTATACAATGTATAGAAGGCCTAAAATTATACTTTAAGGAAGGGTTTGCTGTGCACGCAGTAATTGTTGATCTTTGCTGAAAAGATTTTCAATTCTATAACGTAAATAAACAGGGTAAAAATCGAAAGTAAGCTAGTAAATATTTCATTTGTAATAGTACTTCAATAGCGAATGTCTAAATAAGTAAATTTGGTCGATGTAGGAATGTATAAAGATGAGGATGTATTTCACCAGATAGTTCAATACAGTAATAAAACAATTACTCGCTTGAATGCGATTTCCCAGTTGATGCTAAATATGGTTGTGCTTGATCAAATCGAAGCTATTTCGTAATCTTCTGCACTGGTACTTTTATAATTAATTCATACATGAAGAATAAACTTCGCATTATCTATATCAAGTATTACAATGTATTTGTTTTAATTTAATTTGCCCTATAGCAGAAAGTAAAATAAAGCATTTTACTAAACGAAAGAATGTGCCCAATTTCTAACAATTTGATTTTGCTAGAAAATATAAAAATAGTCACTAGATCACTGCATATGTCAAAGTTGAAAAAGTCAAGCTATTATTTCAAGTACTGAAATGAGATATAAAACTGCGCCATTGTTTATTAAAGCAGACATCAAGTGCGCGGCATATGACTGTATTTCTAATTTAACAACGATAATACAACTAAAGTTACGTTGATTAATTGATTTCATAATCACAGTTGAATTAGTTTCGGATATAAAGTCATTAGTTGAATCAATTTTTTACCTAAACGTATCCCTATGTGCAACTGCAATGATTTCCAGTTTATTTGATATCATCACGATTAGTTATCACTGCATTTTTCAAGAACTGAAAATTTATTGCAACTATACTTCCTATTCAGAATTTACCGAATTAGTTACGACCGAATGATGTAATCGGCATTGATGATTTGCATAATTTAAAGTTTTACATTGTTAACATATCCATTATGCAGCATGTGGTTCAGTACTAAGTATGCTAAGGTTAAACCGTATTATTAATTCCAAAATATCCCTCCTCAATTATCGCACCATCGATAGGAGAGTAAGCTTTAGTCTCACCAGACGCTATAGTATCATAGCTATCGTGGCAGCTACTAAGAAGATGGCATGATAGATAATCAATTGAAAATGAAAGGTGTTACAACTATTACTAGAAAAAAATTTGCCTTAGGCATAATTCAATTACTGTATGTCTGTGTGTTGAAATAAATACATGTCATCAAGGCAAATTTATCTATTCTTTTTGTTTCGATTTTCTGATTGTATAGAGACAGTTACAGCCCTCTTCTTGAATTTGAATTTCGTTCTTGTTGCTAACCTCTACAATCATTTTACGGTGTCTCGGAATTACGCCATTTATAAAATTCTAATTGTTTAAAATTGATATTTGCGTAACAATGCTTAGAAAATGACAATATGTAGGTTGATCCAAGCAAAAGTTAAATGTCTTTTTATCTTGTAAAGATCAGGATGTCTCTTTAGTCGATGTTTTATTATCTATGCTTGTTGATTGTTCCTTTCGTCTAATTTGAGATATGATCTAATTATACTTTATCATACTTTTGATTGATATTAGCAACTGAAGTAAATATTGAATTGCTAAACAATCAGTATCAATCTTTGGTAAAGTATCTTTACCGCCTTCATTCCGGTGGTCTTTCGAAATCTCAGCGACAACCCACTTTGTATTCCCGTTAGCATAAATACGATTTGATATTGTCGAAAAAATAGATAATTGAAAGAATTTCTAATATATTAATCGTAGGTTATAACTTATTCTTCTCACTTGCCTTCAACCTCTCTGGCTTTGAGCAGAAACCATCAAGCAATAACTACTTATAAACTTTGCATTTTAGGCTTTTCTGAAAAGCAGTACAGCATTCTTAGTGTAAGTAGTGAATTTTTAATTATTACCAGAACTTATTATAACGATTCTAGTTGAAATATCATCCTGTATTTTACGATATTCATTCTTCTATGTAATCTAATTATCGACTTCATTAATTTAGTATATATCTAAAATCTGTATAACAAAATTATGAATTGTAATGAGAGAATTTATCAATTAAGCTCTACTGTTTAATTTTTAATCTTTCCTTCCCAAGCTTTGAACTAAAAAGATGGTGTAAATTGTAATTCACGAATTTTTCATAGAACTAGATTCATATGCTATGATCAGTCTTGAATACATCTAAAGGAAAGAGCATGCAAGTATACGCAACTAGTATACCAGTTTGTATAGTCAGCTATAGTACGGTACCACTTGAAAATTACCTAAGTAGATGCATTAAAATTGTGATTATTCAAGTCTGTGATGCAGCTTATATTAGCTATTATGAAATGCAGCAAAAATGATACTTCTTAGTTCATCCTTTCATAATCCTATAAATATTTCACAGCATGCTTAAAATTATTTTTGTATATTATTTCATATTCAGAAATAAAAAAAGTTTACTTTTAATTTATAGGCTTCACACATTTATCGAATTCTAAGCAGAAATGATGAAAATTGCAGTTGTTGCTTTCGCTTTGATCCTGACGATATCATCGATATCCATCAATGGGTATCCGCTTTCCAGACATTCTAAACAGTTGAATAATGTTGATTACTTGATAAACTCTAAACAGAAAACGTCTGAAGCTTGGAACGATCCGAGCTCTCGAGATTTTAACACGAAGAGAATGTTAGAACATGACTACGTGGAAAGTAAGAATCAACTCTTTCTTTAGTAATGTAACGATTAAAGAGCCCTGAAGACTTTCCATTTATATAGAAAAATTCAATCCATTTTCAGCTGTTTTATTGTATGATGACAATACTTTGAATATTCTAAATTTTGCCCTCAATCACAGAATTGAAAGAAGAATTAGAAAATCTAGGACTTGATAGCAAACTATTGGATGATGAAGACGTTTTGCAAGAACTTACTACCACTCAAGCAGCTCCAATCATTTGCGATGAGAATAAGGGTGAAATTCCTTTCTTGTTTGGTTGCATACAAGGCTAGCAAATTAAGTCTTGAAAATAATAATGAAGTGCTTTGCTGAATCTCATATTGTTTTCAGCTTTACTTAATTAATAGTATTTAAGTCACAAGGCTACGATTGAATTTTGAACCTTTTGCTCTAATGGAGCTAGAGCTTTAGGATATCATATTTATAATGACGATGTTTTAGACAATTATAATGAATATCACTATACTTTTAACTAGTAATTTATATTGATAGCAGTTTACAGCTAAAATCCAGTCTTCATCTCACCATATTGCACTTATTTCTTCATATACAGCTTCATAGAACATACGAAATAGATACCTTATAATTGGTTAATATCATAAAAAACTGTAATTGTGTAACATGATAATTTCTACACGATTATCATCATGCTTGATTACTGATTCTATGTGATTGCGTACTAACAAAAACCTACTCCTTATGTGTAATTCTGTTAAATGAAAAATAAAAATAAAAACGCAATTTCATAATTGAATAGAAGTCATTTAATTTGTTAAGCTAATTCTCGTGTCAACTTGCTAATTAATCAGCCAATTTATAATATAAAGAAGTAACCTAATTTCTAATGAGATTTTATTTGATTGACGATAATTTCTTAGTACTATTTGGCTAGTGGTATAACCGAAATAGATAATCCTAACAACTCTACTGATAATATATCAGTTAAGATTTTAAACATTATTTTAGCTACTCGATTTTTAACTATTTTAAAAATCGGATTAATCTTTTATAGAGCAGTATCACTCTTGTCTATACTCCTTAGTTCTTACTATAATGTTCTCACATCAGTATAGAATTCTATGTTTGTTCGTAATAAGTAAAAGAAAAGGTTTTAATTTCTCAATTCAGATTAACTTACCTTGTGACAGTAATATCTAAACATTTTCCCGTAATTAACCATACAGTATTATCCTATGTCAATGTATCACTATCAAAATTTTGTGAAAAAGGATGTCAGGGTTCTACTTTAAGGAATTTATTGCCCTTTGAACTCTAAAAATTTCGATATCATTTTCTCCTTCCTTCCTTTAGACATAATTGTTATTTGGATGAATATTTCAGTATTCCTTTATCTATACAAGTTGATACCGCATTATCGGCTACAATCATTTTTATTTTATTGTTTTATCCCATCTATTTTATGATCTATAAGCTTATTCTGAATTGTCTGTTAACCAATTTAATCTTTGATGTATAGAAGCCCACACTGTGTTTAGAACTTCCTAAATTTATTACTATTGATTTGGTCTATACTGAACAAGTCTCGTCTAATCTTGCAACTATATATTTCTTTTTAAGCATTTCATAATTGCATAATAGTTTTTAATATAAGCCCTTTTTCATTTAACTTTTATAGATGTAATTTTAAATTGCATGTATATTTCATAGAATAAATTGCTTTAAATTTGTCACTTGGTAGACTAACCACTCCTTTCATTTTTCATGCAGCTGGTGTAAATTAAATCTTTCACGGAAATGAAGTAACAGGATGTATCAAGTCATAAACAGCCAACGTACCAGTAGACTTTTAATTAAGACGATATTTGTTAATAACATAATAAATATAATTGTTTATTACTAATGTTTGATTGTCAAAAGCAAAACGTGATTGATACGCCATTACTTCGCTACCAAGTTGATGATTGGCGATAGAACAAAAAAAGAATGGCATAATTTTGGCTATATTAGATTTAATGGAAGTTAATTACCTATAATAATTATTTCTTCGCAAACTGTATAGTAAATGTTGCAAATGGTTGTATTTACAGCTAGTTTACGTTTTACGCATTATGTATATACGTATATGGAAAAAAGATTTACACTGCATAAAGGAAAATAGGTCACATTATTGAAAATTGGGTTTGTGCTATAATCTCGAGCAGCATTTTAGTATATTTATATATTTTTAGTTATTTATAAGTAACGTGTATATCATGTATTAGGATTTAAAAATATTTCGATCTCTTAATAATTTAAGCAGCACATCGATACGGTATGTTGTCCTGAAATAGAATATGGTGCTCAAATCTGAAGAACTAAACCATGATTTAGTTTGCTAATGATATAAAGCAAGTGAGAATCTTCAGTTACCATTATAGTTCGGAATGTTTTATCCATGAAATATTAAAATAATTGCTTTTTAGATAGAGGATTGAAGCATCATGGATTTTTTTATCATTATTGAATATCTATTTTCGTAATAGGGAGATTAACAAGCAGAGGTACGGAGCGGAGAAGGCATTAATAAGTGTTACTTGGGTGCATCTTGAATTATAATTACTTAAACATATAAATATTTAATAAATTAATTAGAAAGTCTTTTAGTAACAATGCATATTTCTTTTTTGCGTCTTAGATTATAATTATTTAAGCAAGTCTTGTAAATATTAAATAAGTTAGCCAGAAAATCTATTATTAACAATACAAGATTTATGAAGAAGAAATTTTGTTCAGATGAAGCAATCAGATGTTGTGGTCGTACTTATTGTCATCTTTAATCATTGCTGCAAAGCTTGTAGTGTTTTAAATGTGGAATATTTAAATGTACTGCTAAGCTTAAGCAGCATAATACTGTATATCTCTTGAAGCAAGTACACAAGCAAATTATCTGGAGAGTGTATGTAGTAAAAATACTTTATTTTACCTATTTTCGAAATACTGTAATATCATAGTACGGAATTATGTTAACAAGTACAGAATAGTATCGAATCTTGATAAAGAAGCATAGCCTAAGAAATGATGATGCTGAATTAAGGTAAATCAAAATAGCGTTAAAGTAACAATTACAGATTGACATATGAATACTATTCGATATTTTACGTACCGAGACAGAATCACGTCATTAATTTTTAATCTTGTAGAGAAATTTCTATGATATATGAGAGGATAAGCCACTTACTAGGCCATCAAAATTTTTCTTGTTTAGATACAATTTTTATCACTATGTATACTTTACAGGATCATATACCCGCGGAAAGATCGATAGTTACAAGTCATGTAATATCAGACGAGTAATAGAGAATGTACGTACAATGCTAGATTACATAGAAATTAATTTTCTCCGTGAATGTTTTATTGACTGGTTAATATACTCGTATACTGCCAAAAAAAATCCGTTAACAAGACTATTGGCATTTAAAGATGTCTCCGAGAGAGACGTCATGGCAAAATCTGGTATTAATTGTACTATATTCAGAGTACTACAACTAGTAGAAGGAATATTTTAGCAAAGAATGGTATTATTGTTGGTTAGTCATTTGAAAAGCCATCACCTTGATGTTAATTAATTATTAATTATGTTATGATACACTTCTTGAGATTGACTTTCAAAGAAGCTATCCCATGTTTGGTAGCGTTCGTGAAAAAATTCTGAACAAATTTGTGTATTTATTTAATAAAATTCTTCTTCGTCTTCATTACCTTCCACCATGTTTTCATCATAAGTTTCGTCATATTCCTCTCCATCGGTTACATGTTGGTCAACCAATTCACCTTCGTATTCCATTTCTGGTTGCGCTATTTTCTGTTTTAGACCTTCTGTCATGGTCCTAAAATATTCTTTAATCTCATCCCTTGGTTCAATATCTTTCAAATCGGCGTTTATTTTTTCTCCATTTTTCAGCTTTTGATCTAATTCTTCGAAATATGTTTCGACTCGTTCTTTAATCAGTTTATTAATTCTTTGTAAAGTTTCTTCAGATAGGCCTTGGCTTGTTTCGTTAGACTTCATTTCATCTAGCTCTGTCACTAAAGGGAAAATAATGCTATTGTTAACATCATCAAATATGTACTGTATAAAGCTAACTGTGAGTAGCGATATAGTGTTTCGCACATAATAATTATTGTGATAATAACAATTATTGGTATCTTGATCGATTTTTACAAATAAAAGTTGCATAGTAATTAATTCATAACCACTACTTTTAAAAGCTGCTTATGTGAAAGATCTATACGAGTTGATTGTATAGAATTTGTTCATTAGCCGATGGTTTCGCCTATTTATTGTTCAATCCCTTTGCAATATTATTCTTCACAATTCAGTTATGTATGAAACAGCAAAACAATTTTTTGACAGCTTAAGCTTGGGTAGTAATAGCTTGTTTGTTTACAATAAAAAATGAAGACAACGATCGAATTATGTTATCTATTTGAATCTTTAAGTTTATAATGATAATTTAAATATTAAAGAGCAGGAAAGAAACATTATCAGATACGGAATTCTTTTTACTCCATGAAAATAAGGTAACAACAGATAGAAAGGCTTAAAATTACATAAAATTTAACGCAATGGTAATAGCAGTGAAATTGGGATCTCACAGTGCATATTGACTCCCAGATACGAGTGCTAAGGGTAATATCGAAAGATTCTTAGCAGCTGTGTGGATTTTTAAATCATACTACTGGTAGTGAATATTGATAGCTCTAGGAATCGAGACTTAATACAGTAAAATAAGGGTTATTTCAGGATTGAATTCAATTTGTGCAATATTAGCTCGACCAATGACCAATGTATTCACAATTTTATAGCGGCATAATTGGAGTTACTCCGGGCGTCGTAAGTAGCATAATAGACTAATATTATACCCTTGAGGGATGATAGAAGTTAAAGAACTGGCTTAATCAAAGTATACGTAATCGATAAGCATTTGAACTGCATTGATATGAAGCAACAGTCAGGATTCTCGTCATACTACTGATAATATTATGGAAATTTTGGATATTACGGCCTAAATCTACGCAAAACCTACACCACCCTCGAGTCGGCTACCAAAATTACCTGTAAAAGCATCCACGCATATTACTCTAAGCTAAGGACAGGATATTGTTATTTGCTTCCTCTTTATTTTTAAAATTTCGGAAAGGTTTAGAGGATGTTGAGAATAGGCAGGCGTCGATATACTACTAGATATTTATTTTCAGCTTTACAAGATAATTTTGCAAGTTTTGTTGAGTGGTTATATGTGTTACAATGATAAATATAACATGTCCACTTCACTGTGCTGGAAGCTGAAGACATAATGCTTTTCCTACCATAGCTCAAATTGAAACTTGTAGGCAGTAAGCACACAAGATCAAGCATAATAGAGATTTTCTAATTAATGCTAATGTCATTAATATATTACCTTAGCACTATTTAGTATTACATATCAGACTTCTGAGAAGTAGTATTCAAAGTAAACTCTGCAGTTAGTACGCAGATTAGGATTAAATTAGATCATTTCATATCATAGTAAGCAAGACTTTATGACGTCGTTATAAAATGGATGTAGAAAAGCTTGAGCCAATTTACGATATGAGCAATCTTGGAATGCGCTATGTTATTAATGTAATCAGCAAGATATTAATTTATTAGTTGCTATACTAATTTTTGACTTGCTGATCTAATAGTGATGTAGTTTAGGGCCAAAGAAAGATTCTAGAAAGTTAACTTTACAAGAATTAGGCAGGAAACAGCTTAGCTTGTATTCCATTTCATGATGAGAGAATACAGTTCTAATACACTTATATTATTCTATTTATATTTATGATAAGAAATGCGCGCTATTTTTACAAATTTCTGCCATCTTTGCTGAGGATTTTAGACGTACATTAAGTGTTATTGCGATGATGCAGTAGTTATGTTGTGCAGTGCTGCTTCAATTTCGGCGATTACATCAATGGTTATGTGCTTTGATTTGGACTGATGATAAAACACGGACTTAGATCTGATCACTAGTGTGTTCTATATTATCGATATCAGTATTTTAGCATATTCTAACCATTTAATCTTGAAATTTGTCTTTCACTTTTGAAAATTGTCTCACAACACTCAGTTGATAATAGAGAAAATTATTGTAGATTGCTTATAAAATAAAGGAAACATAAAAACTATGAAGATGGTTTTCATGTTAAAGATTCACTAAACAAAGATTTAGATACCAGTAAAGCAAAGTTAATGTACCATTTGATGAAATATTTTCAGAGAAGGTATCATTATTACACGGATAAAAATCATATCTGTCACTTCTTTAATAGATACCTATTTAATTAGAGATAGTTATCACTAATGATTGCACGCAAATAAGTTTTCAAGGAAAAGTATGCCTATTGGACTCATTTCATGCTTGTAATAGTATGCAAGGAAATGATTAGAGTGTAAGATAAGATCCATGCCAAGTATTGATAGACCCATATGCAACTAGCGTTAATAGTAGCCTGTGATAATTGTAAATAATTAAGCAATTTCGATATATCGTCAGTTTGGTTTAAAAATGATCGTTAGTTTCCGTTTCGTCCGTAACATGGACTCTATGTGAACATATGCGTGGATTATTGTACTGCACTTGTAAGTCAGCCATTAGTAGTAAAACTATTTACCATCATTGTAAGTACAGTTGATAGTGTTTGTTGAATTGTGTGCACCTAACATATTTACTATATCCTCAAATGTACTCCAGTTCCATACAGCTAATAACTATGATAAACAATTTTTAAAATACCACTACTAAAAATGATAGGAAAGTTCAAATCTTGAATTACTCAATTTTGACGAAATAGCATAGATTGTAACTGATGCTGCAGGTCTTAAACAATGAATTGACTTACTTCCTTTCAATGGCGATATTATTTTTAATTTAAGAGTTTGAAAATTCGCTAAAGATTGACAGACGGTCTATACCAAAGCCCTGCAAAATCGCTACCAGCGGTTGTTTCCAATCTGAAAAATCTGTTGCTCAGTCACAAAGTGAAGAAGTTTGTTAGCAAGCATAACCGGAACAGTAGACAATTCGCTGTCAAAACAGTTGTTAGCGTTACACAGAGAAATCATAGGATAACTATTTCAATAAAGAGAAAGGATAGTGTGGATTATATTGTAATGTGTATTGATCCAGTTTGCGTTCAAGAATAACAGAGATAGAACTGTATTGTTATTTTGAACTGATCAACTTGATTGGATATCCAATAGCTGCTTGCTGGCAGTTGCTAAGGTGTTTTACATTATCATGATAATGAGAAATTTAAATTAAAATTCAGGCCTATAAGGTATAATATATCATTCGTATTCTAGATATGTATTATGTTGTATAATGATGATTTTATTGACATTGCTGTTGTGATCGCTAATTACGTAAGCACTACACTTGAAACTGGGTAAGCATGCATTAATTCGTGGTGATTATGATAACATCTGGCAAATAAAATTATCAGCACAATAATAGAAGTATCATCATGGACGCTATAGCGTGTATCAAAAGAGGATCCTATAATATCTGTCGCAATTTAGAACTAGTCCATGAATGGTAGTATCATTACAAGATTTAATTTCTCTAATAATATAATCTTGAATGTATATCTTTACCGCCTTGTTACTAATATATATTTAACTATATCTCTAAGTAGTAGTTACAGACAATTAAACTGGTACATAAATCTTGTAAGCAAAATATCTAAGTTAGTCTCTTTTCATCAATAAGCAGATCGTTGGTGAATAGTTCAAGGATTCGTCTCGGAGCCATTAACCATTGCAGATTGTCTATCTCGTATATAGAACATTAGCAGTTAGTTCGTTTATACGGACTCGGAATTCAAATTAATGCATGCCATTTTTAAAATTACATTTCATAATGGTTAAATTCAAGAGGCAACACAATGATAAGATATCAACATATCAACGCTGCTCGTGATTACTATAAGATTAATTGGCGTCAAATCGATTCAGTAACAGTGCCGTAACTACCGTAAAATACAGTCAACACTATCCACGCTACATTTTATTTACTGTTAATATTAATCTCTCCTGTCTATTGCTTAGGGTTGATACCTAGTTAATGGATAATGTATGAGTGTATTAAAGTATTTTGGTGAGGTTCAATTTGGTCTTCTATCTTCATAGAGTATTGAGCTCATTTGCTGAAAAAGTTTCTAAAACAATACATGGTTATATAAGTTATTGACATTATTAATGAATGGCATCAGCATATTTATGGAGTTTCTATATCGTATAATCTAAATACAGGTATAGCCAATTTTTTTATTTTCAAGTATAAAATCATGGACCACTAACAGAAAATTGTTTAGGGTATTTATTATTTTTAAATGGTTGTCAATTTATGGTCTTTGTGGCAGGACTGCATGTACTGCACTAGCTCGTCAATTCTCGAAATTACTGAGCAAATTCACGCAAAGCCCACTCGGCGGTGCTTTAGACTTGATAACATTGATGAGTTCTGTATAAGTAAGCCAGATGCTCTCGCAGTGGTTAACATGACTTACAGCACTGCAGATACTATTAATAGGACTAAAACCATCTTGCTGAAAACCTGTTGGATTAGGATACTGCAAAATGCTACCATTGCGAGAAGCATTATTATCAGTCGACAACTGCAAAACTTATTGATAAAAAGCCATTTGATATCTGATAGTGCCAGTACATTCTGCTTTTACAATGATATTTGCGGTACTGTTGCAAGTGTAGTTTTAAGCAGTATGCATTGCTAGTATTATTTACTGTTAGAGTAGGAGGAATTTATATGCGGTGATCACGGCAAGTTTGCCATTTTTATTGATAATTTTTAAATGCGCAAACTGCGGAAAACCAACCAGCTTAATGAGATCGATCTCAAGCAGATTTCAGAGCGCGAGCAAACCCAAATTTGCATCTACTGTATTGTGGCTTCACATTCCACCGTAATTAGGAATGAGTTACTGTTAAGGGGAAGACTTGACATAAACTTGTCCGAATCCAATAGATTCCATTTGTCAAGGTTTGTTTATAATTTTTATTGATCGTTTGAGAGCAAATAAGTACAGCGGAAAATTGGCAGCTCTTTTGATAGCTGAAAAGGTGTGTCGAGGGCACAATCTGTTTTGCACCGCGAACGCGGATCTATGTGGAATACTAGGGAACACTATCCAACCTTATACTACAGTACTGTATTCTCGTACGGTTGAAGCCGTCCATCCCTCTCTACCTAAGGAGTTACTGTCAAGGGGAAGACTTGACAAAAACTTGTCCGAATCCCATTTGTCAAGGCTCGTTTCTAATTTTTATTGATCGTTTGAGAGCCAATACGAGCAGCGGAAAATTGGAAGACCTTTTTGATAGCTGAAAAGGTATGTCGAGGGCACAATCTGATTTGCACCGCGAACGAGGATGCATGGGGAGCACTAGGGAACACTATCCAACCTTGTACTCGTACAGTTGAACCTGTCAATCCCTCTCTACCTAAGGAGTTACTACCAAGGGGAAGACTTGACAAAAACTTGTCCGAATCCCATTTGTCAAGGTTTGTTTATGATTTTTATTGATCGGTTGAGAGCGAATACGAGCAGCGGAAAATTGGAAGCTCTTTTGATAGCTGAAAAGGTGTGTCGAGGGCACAATCTGATTTGCACCGCGAACGAGGATCCATGGGAGCACTGTTCTACTGTACTCGTACAGTTGAAGCCGTCAATCCCTCTCTACCTGAGGAATTACTGTCAAGGGGAAGACTTGGCAAAAACTTATCCGAATCCCATTTGTCAAAGCTTGTTTATGATTTTTATTGATCGGTTGAGAGCGAATACGAGCAGCGGAAAATTGGAAGCTCTTTTGATAGCTGAAAAGGTGTGTCGAGGGCACAATCTGATTTGCACCGCGAACGCGGATCCATGGGGAGCACTGTTCTACTGTACTCGTACAGTTGAAGCCGTCAATCCCTCTCTACCTGAGGAATTACTGTCAAGGGGAAGACTTGACAAAAACTTATCCGAATCCCATTTGTCAAAGCTTGTTTATGACATTTATTGATGGGTTAAGAGCGAATATTAATTAAATTAATAATAAATTGGAAGCTCTTTTGATAGCTGAAAAGGAGTGTCGAGGGCACAAACAGTTTTGCATCGCCAACGCTGCTGATCCATAGGGAACACTATCAAACCTTTCTACTGTACTGTACTCCTACGGTTGAACCCGTCAATTGCTCTCTACCGAAGGTCCCACTAGTACGGCGTGAACTGAACGTGCAAGAGTGCGTGATTGGCTGTACAGTACTGTAAGGTACAATGGCTCGACCGTACTATGTACTGTGAAGAGTAAGTACTGTACTGTACTGTACTGTACTGTACTGGAGACGCGTGGGTTCAGACCATTCTTTAGCAGTCAATCATCTTGGTAAAAGTTTTTCTGTTATGTCCTAACTACTGTACTTTAGTAACTTGTATTGAATGGATTAAAACCATGTTGATGTACTGTACTGTACAGTATTACTGTAGTTGAAAGTTTAAAGGTAAAAAAAAAAAAAATAAACCCTCTGCTGTTGCACTGTGTACACTAGGACAATCAGAAATACTGTCTACAGTACTATACTTCAACTCCAATGTATCATACTGTGTATGACAATAGCGACAATTGAAGGCGAGCCCGTGAGTCGTTGACCATGCAGTCAATCTCACCCCAAGTGTCAGCTACGTCACGTAGACACAAGTTCATCGTCATTCCGGCTGAGAGGGCGAAGCAGCAGGAGGAATTGCAGATCATCGACGATTTTTCATCATTAATACAGTAATAATTCATTCAAGATGGAGAATAAGCAAAGCGAGCTAATCCGTGCTAATTCTGCCAATATTGGAGGAATGAAACTACAGTTAACTGGAGGCGACGTTTCTGGTCTACGTCCGTATGTTTTTGAAACCGCTTGGGAAGTTGTTAATAAAGGTAATGTAGTTTGATACACGTAAAAGGAGATTAGCACCCAGTCAATGAATTGCATCCGTATACGATATTTGCACTACAACATTTTATTGCTGTAGTAAAATCGCCTTACAATAAGACAGATGATACAAGATCACAATTCAACAGAATGGCATCGCCGTTATCAGACCGATGCTAAGTCGGAACCTGCACCTCCACTCAATTCACTTCAGTCACTTGCTACCCAACAATCATGATAGCAAGACTTGATCAAAAGCTTATCCAATGCTTCTGTACATGAACTTAACAAATAGTGCAATAGGATAGTCGTCTTGGCGTTCATTCGTAACCTAAAAGAGTTTACCTTGCACTATTTTAGTCCAGATAAATTTCGACTTGCCAATAAACCACGATGGCATTCATGCTCTGTACGTGCATGTCTCTTGATAAGCCTTATTGGTCATATTATTCGTATCTTAGTAGCCAGGATAGCGTGCTACAGACTTGTACTAGAATAAATCGATCAGCTTGTTATAACCACGGCTATTCGCAATCATTGACCGCAAACGATAACTTCTACAATACTTGAAATGTTCTATTCTGAAATAAAACGTTCCTTACTTAGTCAGGATTAAAAATGGCAATAATGATCGGTTGATTGATTATAATGATGATTATAATGCAAGCTTATCCAAAGGTTATGCCTACAGTGAAAGAGAAATAGTATCATTTTCATGATAAAAATGATTTTGAATACAGAATAAGATGTTATTACAAAACTGCAATAAAACCTACAAAGTTATTTACAGCTACTTTAATCGGTAGCATGCTGTATTTGTTTGCAGCTAAACAATAAATGATATGATTAAAATCTGCTGATGGGTACTATAACTAACTAGAATATCTTCTACTGCCTTGCAGTTGGTGGCATTTATACGGTAATTAAGACTAAAGCCGGTGTGACAGTGGAAGAACTGGGCGATCACTACTACTTGCTTGGCCCTTATAATGAACAGAGTGTACGAACTGAGGTAGAAGTTATTCAGCCAGAAAATAAAGTAATCGCTGATGTGGTTGCTTCTATGCGTGAAAAAGGTGTTAAGGTACTTCGTACGTTCGCATAAACAGTATATGCATAGAATTTCAATTTTAAATCTCTTGAATTACAAGACTGAATTTTTCTTGCAGTCAAATAAATAAATTATTGGTTGCAATTTAGGTGATCGTTGGCAGATGGCTTATAGATGGTTATCCTCAGGTAATCCTATTTGATATCAATTCTCATCGCCATGCCTTAGAAGCCTGGAAGAAGGAATTATGGGATAAAACACATATCAGTACCAACGTTGTTGACTCAGAAACTGATAATGCAATACTATTTGGTTTTATAGTAACCTGGTTTCTTAGTGAGGTAAGTTATTGTGCATTCAAAAATTACACTCGTAGTTGTTTCCTCGCAGAAAGCTGTGACAAGTAAATAACGCCTATTACTTTAAGATGAACTGATGACAGATCAGATGTGACTTGTAAATGATTTACATTGGAAATATGCATATAATCTCATTGCTTTGAATGGATTCTTTAGTTTCGCCAGCGCGTAGCTGAGGATGCTTTGGTTATTGCACATTTTCATGAATGGTTGTCGGCAGTTGGTTTGATAATGACCAAAATGAAATCTCTGGATGTAGCCACATTGTTTACTACTCATGCAACTTTACTTGGGCGTTACTTGTGCGCCGGCCAGGTTGATTTCTATAATAATCTACCTCATGTAAGTGTCCTACAAAATACTGCCTACATCTGAATGAATCTTGTTTAATAACTGCATCAAGTTAATCAAAGATAGCGTTTAACAAACTCTGGATACGCTATTACTTCTAATCTGTAATACTGATAATTATTTTACGTTGTTATTGATTACCACCACAATGAATACTAACCATTATACTGGCCTACGTCTTAAAATTTTGGGGACCCCTTGACACACCTTCCTAGTTTGACGTTGATAAGGTAATGTATTTCTCATTATGAATTCATATTATCGTTAAAATTACTCCCTATTGTGGTGTCGAGGTGTAATCCTTGAAATATAGACATATTTATTCTTTTTAATATAAATACTGTTTGCATTGCATAAATGATTAATTTAATAATTATGATTAATCAATTACGTAAAATGCAGGAAGCTGGCGATCGTGGTATTTATCATCGTTACTGCTTAGAACGTGCTGGAGTATCATTAGCTGACATTTTCACCACCGTATCACAGATTACGGCTGTAGAAGCGGAACATTTACTGAAAAAGAAACCAGGTTGAATAATTACTGTTATTAGTTTCTAAGCTATCACTGAATTAGTAGAGTTACTTATAATAATTACCAAAAGATTGATCGTGCTTACATATATCAAATTTTGCTAGATGTCGTCACTCCAAATGGACTTAATGTTGTGCAATTCAGGTTCATAATTTTATATTATGTAGAGTGTAGGTGTTGAAGCAATGTACACTTTCGTGATAATTTTCGCTATGCTTTTACTCTTTAGTGCGCTACACGAATTCCAAAACCTTCATGCAAAATCTAAAGATAAGATTCATGAATTTATTCGTGGTCACTTTCACGGGTAGCTAACGATTTCTATATTCTGAGTTTATGCCTTATATTCCAAATTGTGAGGTCATTCTTAAACATATATCTAAACTGATGTTTCGGTTAGGCATTTCAATTTTAAATTAGACAAGACTCTGTATTTCTTTATTGCTGGAAGGTATGATTTTCACTTTAGCCTAGTTTTCTCTACGTATTGTAAATCACTATCTATAATAAATATTTTTATTTCTTATCCTAGATACGAATATTTCAATAAAGGTGCTGACATGTTCATTGAATCGCTTGCTCGATTAAATTACATGTTGCAGGTAGGATATCTTTTTTAATCATTGATATTGCATTATTTTTTTTTAAATATTGTTGATAGCTTTAATTTGGTCTCATCAATAAAATGAATGTTATTTTAATATTAATAGTCATCTGGAAGTGATTACACTGTTGTTGCATTCATCATCATGCCTACTAAAACAAATAATTTCAACGTTGATTCCCTTAAAAGTCAGGCTTCTACCAAGCAGTTAAGGTAACGATCATCTATTGTTTGACAGTTACACTGCAACAAGTGACTATGATTTTTATTACTTTTTCAATTAACTATTTATGATATTTCTTAACTTTAAATTTGCTTATAGAGAAATTGTTAATCATATACAAGGCAAGATGGGAGCAAAATTGTTTGAGAAAGCTTTAATGTAAGTTTTCGTTTTAGATTATACTCAAGATAAAAAAGGTGAAGCTATTCTAACTACGACTTTAAAATTTAGGGGCGAAATTATAGATGGGAAAGATTTACTTGATAAAGACGACTTTTTACAATTAAAGCGATGTATTTATGCTGCGCAAGTAAGAAGCATTAATGATGTAGTCTAGAAATTGCTATAAAATCGAAGTTAATAAAGAAGTTTATTTTATCAATTTCATAAAACAGAGGCCACAACTACCACCTGTTGTAACGCACAATGTAGTCGATAGTGATGGTGACTTGGTATTAAACCATATTAGAAGAGTTAGATTATTCAACGATCACAATGATAGAGTAAAGGTATGTAATTAATATTTTTTATTTATTTGCTATCTAATAAGCTTAGAACCACTTCATTATTTCTAAATCTTTATCAGGTTATTTTCCATCCTGAATTCCTGTCACCAACAAATGCATTATTTTCCATTGACTACGAAGAATTTATACGAGGCTGCCATCTTGGTGTTTTCCCTTCCTACTATGAGCCGTGGGGTTATACACCAGGTTTAATTTATGCTGATAGTGTAGGATCATTTATCGTGTTTTTTCTATTCAATCACTAATAGTTCACAATTTAATGTATACGCATGTTACTACGAAAATGACTACAAATATGTGTAGTATAAATGTGAAATAGAATTTGCTAATATTTTGTTACGGTACTTATTAGTATCTTAATTCTTCCGTTTACGTATATTTTATTTAGCTGAATGTACCGTGATGGGCATTCCTTCAGTAACCACGAACTTGTCAGGTTTTGGTAGCTTTATGGGAGAACATTTAAGAGATCCTTCCTCTTACGGGATTTATATTGTGGATCGTCGGTATAAAGGCGTCGATGAGTCTATTCAGGAACTGGCTGATGTAAGTTTAGAACTTTAACAATCAACAATGTTAGATATTCATTCTTAAAAACTGATGTTATGTAAAACTAAAATATTTTTATAGATACTATTCGATTTCTGTAAAATGTCGAGGAGACAACGCATAATCCAAAGAAATCGTACTGAACGTTTAAGTGATATGCTTGATTGGAAAAGTCTCGGAATTGTAAGTTAATTGTGTTGGTATAAATTTACTCTGACGGAAATGAAACAACTTGTCTTCAATGTATCTTATAGTACTACAAGAAAGCTCGCTATCAAGCTCTCAGAAAGAAGCATCCGGAGGCATTTCTATTACTTAGCGATGAAGATACTGGGGTTAGTATTTTCTTTAGGATGGTATCTGCTGTAGTATTTGCAAGCACTTACAGCTATTAACAAAAAAAATTAGGCTAATGAAGAACTGAAAGGCGACCCAGCTGCTACCAATAAATAATTAAAATCTATCGTTACACACCGCTTTCGAAGATGGGACTAGCATTCCAAGGGACAAGTACGAGTTTACCGACTTTAAAATAAAATTAATTACGGTTCTTGGACACCGTTTAGATTGTAATATAATTTAGATTAATTTGCTAGAACAATAATGCCTTCTTGTTCTTAAAGTCGCATTATAAGAAATGGTTTACTTAATTACATGGAGATGCTTGAAGCATCATCGAAAGCCTTTGACCGAATAGTCATGAAATGAGCGAGATGATCTTGATAAATAACTTCTTTCTGTTATTGCTTTTATTTCTTGAACTCTTTAACGATTTTTAATTACATTTATTATGTGTGTCATTGATGTATCGCATTGAATACATGCCAACTGATAATTATAATCACTTCGTAAGTGAGCGCAACCGCTTCGTTTTGCTTATAAACTAATCTGAAGGTATTTCACCGAGCAGTATTTTGCGTTACTATGCGAATCCGTAAAATTATTACTAATCAGAAATTCCTGGATATTCGTATACAGTATGTGCAATATTTATTACAATTTTTCGTTTGGGTATTGCCACATAGGTATAAAAGATATCGAATTATAGGGCGTTGTCGTGATTTCATCGTACAGCACAAGATGAATTGATATTTTAATGATTATCTTCAGTATCCCTTCATAATAAGAGGTAGTGATTTGAATAAAGATCTTCTTTGCGTGATGATTCTACAATCAATTGATAACTTCAATTTATTATCTAGATTTCATAGCATTAGCATGTGATAGGTCGTATGAGAGACAGAATTGTCGCTGCTTACAAATCAAGACAGATATTAATTAAAATATATATCGTTTTATTACAGCTTATCGGAAAGTTTTCCAAATAGCGCCATTGATACATTCTTATTTTATAGTGAAATCAAAATTTCGAAAATCTGATCTATGTGGCAGTTTTTTGTAGTTTATTTAATAAATAATTAATCTTATGAGCCATCACTGGCTGACCAGATTTTGTCTTCATTCTTAATAACCTACTGGTTCTACGTCTTTCTTTTTGTTTTTTCTTAATCTCAGCTTCCTTCAGTTGGCGTTGTCGATTTAGTTCCTGTATTAGATCAATCATTGAACGTTAGGTTTTTGGATAGTAGCTACAGCATTAATCCCATTACAATAACTATAAACTCACAAGGCAACGCCTTCATACACATACGTAAATTTTATTGCAGATCAGTAGAAAGCTGTAAGTGTGTGAATACATGCGATATCAAGGTATAATGTAAAATCATGTAAAACTGTTCTATGCGCACGCCAATCGATCCGTTGACAAAGGTGAAACTAACATACTTAACCTTTATAGTACGTCTTGTTCAACAATATTGACGCAATTTAATAGTAAGCTATCTATACTATTGGTAATTATATGATAAGATTGGGTTAAATACATTAATACTATGATAAAGTGTCATTTGTTTTCATACATTAAACACAAATCAATGCAAAAACTGATGCGAACGAAGCCATGATGACATCAAATCCTATTAATTTGTCATCCTATACTACAGTACAAATCAATACCAAAACTGATAATATGAACGAAGTTATGATGACATAACCTGCTGAGCAGATTAATTACCTCCTTGTGCTTCCTTTTCTCATTTTGATCATGTACGTATTGCCTTCTCGCAATCGCTAAAGGATCTACCGATTTGTGCCTATTTATTAATATTAAAATATACTATGAACTGCAGAATAGCAACATGCTGAGTTTTGTCGATTAATTACAGATTGGTAAATAATTTGCTCAGATTATGAAAATTGCATCTAAGACAGAATAGAAGTAGGATTAGGTATACGAATCGTACAAGTCCGGAATAAGGATTACTGAGAGTATAGTACGGTAAGTTAGCTTATTTTTACTATAAGTTTATAATAGTTCTACTGTGACCCCAACGGGAATACAAGTTCGCAATATTGTAACGTAACTAGTTCACATTCTATCACATTATACTATACTTGTACAATTTGGTGTTTCAACTATGAATAAATGCAGACTGACAGCTTTTAGGTATTTAAGATAACAATGGTACATACTACTTACCTATCATTATTATTATTATAATTATTGCTGAACCGTTTTTTACCCTTTGTTGGCTTTCGTTTTAGCTGTAGATCAAATATTATACGGGTAACAGACCCAAAACAAGTGGAATAAAAAGAAGTGTAGTTTTGTTAGAAGCAAGAAAGGGTATAAAATATGCAAAAATCATGGCAAACTAGAGATTTGTTAAGTTTCAAGTTCTCTAATACACGAATTATGTGTCAATAGACTCAATACCATTCCGCTTTTGTCATCAGAGAAGGTTGCAGTATCATTTTGGTGAAGCTGAGCAGGTTGTTTAGAAGTAGCAAGCTTGTCTCCGCTATCTTTAGTAGAGCCTTAAAAAGAAAATGAATTTATAGACGCAATTCAAGGAAGAAATAACTGCACTCACAACTATCGCTAGTAAACTATGCCTACTCAAGGTTTGGTCTTATCGAAAACTTAAGCCAGACATTAATTAGGCAAGCATACGCATATACTATGCTTGTAAGTTGAGGCTACCATCGTTAGCTATCATACCAAACTTCTTCAAGTAATATACGCAATACTGTACAATCAGCTGTAGTTATTTTACAGCACATGTTGTAGGCCTTTAATCACCAATATAAATCTGATACTTGTAAGTTGAACCTATCATCGTTAGCTATCATACCAAACTTCTTCAAGTAATATACGCAATACTGTACAATCAGCTGTAGTTATTTTACAGCCCATGTTGTAGGCCTATAATCACCAATATCAATCTGATACTTGCAAGTTGAGCTTGTCATCGTTAGCTATCATACCAAACTTCTTCAAGTAATATACGCAATAATGTACAATCAGCTGTAGTTATTTTACAGCACATATTGTAGGCCTATAATCACCAATATCAATCTGATACTTGCAAGTTGAGCTTGTCATCGTTAGCTATCATACCAAACTTCTTCAAGTAATATACGCAATACTGTACAATCAACTGTAGTTATTTTACAGCACATGTTGTAGGCCTTTAATCACCAATATCAATCTGATAGTCTGTGTCAATCTCCACTATCAAAATAACCAAGAATGATTGTGAATACCTTTATTTTTGCGCCCCATACTTGCTCAAGTTCCGAGGTTGAATATTTTCTAGTCCACAGAACCCTTGAGCTGGAGAATGTGGAGCATGCACAGTTTACAGTGTACAGTACGATAAAGCTGTAAAATTGGGACAGAGTACTGTAAAATCTGGAATGGAACGGAAAGAGAGTGCGTAGTTCCTCATCGATGGAAGTACGGAAACCATTAATTAAAATGAAATGAATGAACGTCAACTTGGTGCCGACTGACCGACTGTACTGTACACTGTACACTGTACACTGTACAGTATAGGGGACCGTGGACTGAACCGTCTGGTTACTAAGACGACGGAGACTGAGACGAGTACAGTAATACGGTACAGCACTTGTTAGGGTAATATACCCACAAAAGTAAAAGCTTGAACCAGAGCAAAGTCATTTCAATACGGCAGTGCTAAAAAAAGGATGGCGATGAGGAACAACGACATCGGAATAAACATGCAGCAGGATATCGTTCGGTTCAGGTAACTTGAGCAACCTACTGGATTCATTTATGCTCTATAGAGTTGTTCTAAGTGGCTAGAAGCATATCGCCTTAAGGGTTAACTATTTGAAGCAAGGGTTCAGTATTTTTACTGAAGACAAAGTAACATTCAGATTGAACTGCATGGCAATACCTATTTTATCATCAAGTAGGCTTAGTCAAGATACTTTTATTGCACAACTGATAGACTTGATTCGTATTATAATCATGGGCAATGATTATAATTGTATGATTGATCATTTGCTACAAATTATGCCAAATGGGGAGTACCATTTTAGATCGATGCAGAGGAAACATGGTGGTACCATTCGGTATGAATGCGTACATTTGTATGCAAGGATACTGGTCTTGACAATGAATGGATTGTCAATTTGTCAACTTGTTAAGTACGAGTACTGACTGTGCCATGATGATTCCTGCGATGTGGTCCCTGTACAGTACTAACTCTTCATCTGTTACGTTGTCTCTGATCACGTTCGATGAGACAACATTGCATTTAATGTACTGATACTAAGTAGGGTTTTGTCGTTATTTTGGGATTTCATAGTATCAGCTAATGATAGCAAATCGTAATGTTCACTTGCGATCTTTATTACCCATTTCGACTGAGTCCGTATATGAGTATCAAGAAAGGAGATGATATAAATAAAGTATTAACGTTAGGTAGATGTATCAAATTGTGCGATGCAATTTCATTCATAGGCCAGGTGTAGTGTGCACTACTAATTTGCTTTTTCTCGCGCATATAGGTTGTAGATAGAATAAGCGAGCTATCATAAAAATAGCAGATTAATTATTGGCTCGAGATCGCTCTCCCAAGCATAAATAATGTCATTATGGATTTTAAGAAGTTATTGGCATTGGCTACGAAAAATCAAGTAAAAAAAGAACAACAAGTAAGCGCATCAGTAATGCGTATTACTACTATAGTATACAGTGGCTGCAACTTCAGTATCCGTTAATTTAGTATAGTGCAGATAGTATCTTAAATTTATCTACTGTACCTGTTGTTGGCGGTTTATCCCAATTGAATTATTGTCCAATGTTACAGTTTCAAAAGGAGGAAGACAAACGCCAGCTACAGGAAGAAGAAAAGAAAAAGAATCAGCAAGCAGAACCTCAGATAACGGAACATGCCATCAGAAATCATCGCATCAAACCGAAAAATCCTATCGTAGGTTAGGAGTTACTGCTTTTACATGTAATCTAATGTACCTCTCTTTTCTATCTCAAATTCTGTTGGTAACTAAGCAAGCTATAAATCAGAAAACTACTATCCGTTAAACTTTTTTCATCATTTGAAATCATATGATATTCAATAGATATAATTAATATAGAACCTGAAAGTTTACCAAGATATTGACGCCTGTACCAATAACATTTGCTATGATTGTTTGACGTGGATACTATAAAAATATTATACTACTTTATTTGCATAAATTGTAAATGCGCATATTTCTTTGATATCTGTAAGTTCATACTAACAGGATTCAGCATTTTCATGAAAACTTATCAATAAAGTAGTGTATGTTACTAAATGGCGATACATCTCATCTCCCTGTCGTTGACATCGAAATTTCTCTCGAATTGAATAGTAGGAAGAGGTGAAGCTGCAGCAGCTAAACCTGCCAAAGTAAATAGAAGCAACAATCAAACTGCCAAGTCTGATAAAACGTTGCCGCAAGATCTGAGGAACATAAAAGACCGAAAACCTACAAGTAACAAGAAAAGTAACCTTACCCCATCGACTAAGGATAGCTCAATCGCCAAGCCTTCAAAGGGAAACTCTAAAGCTATTCATTACAGTAAACCTTCAGGGGGTGAAAAAAAAATTATGAAATCAACTGGCGGTTATGATAAGACAGCAAAAGTAAACTACAAGAATAGTATTAATCGGTCTGTTGATAGTAATCATAAGCAGCCTCGTAATAAGAAAGTACCAAAACTGGATAACTATCAGAGTCTTTTACAATATGCCAAGGAACAACAGCTTAAAGCTGAAAAATCTACAGACAGTACCAGGAAAGAGTCGGATATTCGTCAGAGTGTCTATACCCACTCTGCTAATAATGCTCCAAAACCTCATAATAAAAGATTGCGGGAAGCATCCTCTATTGCAGGCGATCCTAAGGATCGATCTCGCCTTAGTCAAACAGTAAAAAATACATTGCTAAGGAAAGATAACAAACCACAAGAGAAAAAGCGGGAGGTCCTTCCCCAGAAGCATGAATACAAACCTCATAAAGATCGAATTTGTTCAAATAGTAAGAACGAAAAGATAAACCCCTTCAGTAAGGAAAAGAAGCGGCAGCCCGCATCTGCCGTCATACCTAGCCGACGTATTGCGGGAGTCTCTGAAAGAGATTGGGGTTAGTAATTGAAATAAATTTAACAATGATATACCAATATGCAAAATTACTAATTTAACATATCTGTGTAGTGTTTGTACGCAATGAGCATCTGCATGATGCTTTAATGTGGTATACTCTTAATTTTATCATTTCGTATGTATTCACGTAATTGAATAATTATTATCATAATCTTAATGTGTAGGTTCTAAAGCACGAACTATATCGCGTAAGAGGCCTCACTATGAAGAATATAATGATCTTGATGGCTTCATTGATGATTCGGAACCTTCGGAACTTCCCGAGAATAATATATCCAGCTTAATTAGTCAGATTACAGGATATAATCCAAACTCTGAAAAGTATAGTACAATTTTGACGTTTTTTTTAGTGCTTATCATTCGAAATCTAAGCATGAGGCAACGTTAACAAATTGCCTATCATTTTTCAACCTTCCACAATGTAGATATGTAATTCGAGAAAGAACGATTCGCATAGCTGAATCTAATTTTTCGCAAATACAAAAGGAAGAAGCCAGAAGGTATATGTAGTAGCATTTTATAAAGCTTGGATTGAAATTATAATACATTAAGCAAGAACTGATTATCATGCATGATATTTCAATTTAATCATTGGATATTAATCTAAAATTGTGGGAATAATTTTATATGCAAATAGCTCTAAGATTGGACGCATAGAAGATAGAATTGAGGAACGAAAGCAAAGAGAAGAAGAACTATTGGCAAAGATGAAAAAGCAGCGAAAGAATGCCCTGCGATAGTGATGTACTTATTCCAATGGATCAAAATTTTTCTTGGAAAATTCAAATCTCCGACAGATAACAAGATGGTTAAATTTAGAATCCCATATGATATTAAAACTTTAATAATATACTGTTGTCTGATGAAATCAATGAAATTAAAAAAATTTTATGTAGAATCGTATAGGATTTAGGATTGATATACGTACGTACTCCCTTATAATTGTAAGAATTTAATATGTGAAATCAAGCTACAATCCCTCTTGGGCTTATTTAGCATTTTGTATGTTGTTCGTATTCCGTGGAAAGGAATGGCAATCGAAGTCTAGAACGAAATCAATATTATTGTAATTCATATATTATTTTCACCTATGTGTATCGACAAGTCGTTGATAGATAATTTTTTGTCACCCTGTAACATGAAATGTTTATACTTAGGACCGTGACGCAAAGGATAATGAATGAATTTTATTTCATAAAGCAACCAAGCCAATTAAAAACTTTATATAAATTGACGTTAAGAAATCTAATAAGAAGTGAAAGTTGACTACAATTCGTTTATATTGTAAATTTAGATTCGAAAATGCTTGTATGATCCTGTATGGGAATGAGAATAATTGCATATAAGCTGCATAGATTTTTGTTATGCTTTACTTAGGTGTAGATTGGAGATTCTGAATAGAGAATACTGTACTTTCACTTAGCCTATCAAATATTTGGTATTGAATTGATTCTAACTAATCTTCTATTCTATTTTATCGGATGTAAGTAATGAAAGCCATATTACAGTATTTTACTATTATTTATATGTATGTCACATACATTAACTAATTATGTATAATAATTATTATTCAATCATTACATCATTTTAATTCGCAGAATCTTGGATCGTCGTTACTATCATACATGTCCCACATCATCATAGTCGATTTAGTTGTCGCGTATAGTACAGTTTATCCAGATGATCTCGATACTGTATTCAATTCTGGTTAAGACATTAGGAATTGAGCTTATTCAACTACTGCAGTCGCTTGATAGTATCGTACAATTGACTATCTTACTTTGCCATGCCACAACGGAGTCATTATAACCGATTAATTCAACTCACTGCAGTAGCATAACAGTATACTTTACGCCTAATATTCAAGGCTTCATAATCTGTGTTTTTATTCCATCTAGGTATGAAATAGTTCCTCTCTTGTATGCTATATTTTATTCTATATCTGTACTTGCAAATCAAAGCCTGTATTCGTTGTTGCATAGCGGGAGAAACCTTCTCCAGCTATTGCTGTTGATCTGATTCATATATAACACTGTATAGTGTACGAGCGTCGTACTGAGACATCATGATATTGGTTACAGTTGAATCGACTGGATCTTACAGTACTGTACGACTGCTTGCGCCACTGTACCGTACTGTACAGTACTGCATTCATACTGACGTACTGTACTGTAGATTATTGTCCACTACAGTGTACAGTGCACACCATACAGTACTGCACACTGTACCATTTATTCCGTTACGTCATTGCGCAATGCATTCAGATTTAGATAAAAAGTCAGATACCTATAATATACATATACATATATAGTATACATATATATATACATATATATATATATATAGGTATACATATTATAATATTATATGTTCATTGAAGGAAAAAATCTCAACAGCAATCAACTCAGGCACTTATTAAGTTCTAGATATCGAGTCAGAGGGATGATCTAAAACAGCAGACAACATGGCAACAACCAGTGACAAAATGAGTAAATTTGTGGATCGATTGAAAACAGTAGTTAATACTGCACAAAGTGCTGTCAATACTGCTAGAAATGTTGTGGCTGAAAATTTAATGGGAAATCCCGTCTGTCGTGAATATGAAATTATCAAGCATGTAGCTAGTGCTGGGCCTTTACTCTCGTGGAAAATTTATGATGGCATCAAGAAATCGACTAAACAGGTAGTTTATACATTAACGGTAGGATACTTCAATGAGAGAATGATGTATTTAGATCTAATCAAGAGATGCATCAAGCCTAATTGATTTTCAAAGGTTTACCTACTAGTCATTCGATCCTACTTACTATTCGTATTATTATTATTCTATCAATTGAAATGACAATTATTTACTATTTATGTTATCATAAATGATCTTTGACTACATCATTCCTTTATAAGTTCTACTGACTATAGCATACGGATTATATCGTAGGTAGATCGAATCATAACTAATACATAATGGCCGTGTATAAAATTTATGAGAACCAGTTGATTGATAGCGGGGCCTATGGAGACGCTGTGTAGTGTACGATATAAAGACAGCGTATAGTTCTCTAGGTCTTGTTCCACTCACTGACCCTTGGATCAATTTCATTTTCATTCAATACGGTAAATATCGAGACATGGCTGCACATACGGTCTACTAATCATCCCTCATGTTAGTGTCCATTCTTTATAATATGTTGTAATTAAAAACGATTAATGCCATCAACTGGCATGGAAGAGTAGCTTAGCTTGTCTACTATACTTTCAAGGATGACTTGCAGAACAATAGTAACTATGGTGCCTCCCAGCTATCATGGCTTAATGTGGATGTTATCGTCTCGTAGATTACTAAATTCTCTACTATGTTCTGTCTTACAGTAACATGAGTTCTATGATATCCCTGAGTCTTGTATCTACTATTTAAATCAGACCGGGCCATACGTTCTTGTTGGGATATTGATAACATGTACTGTATGAAACATTGCTAAACGATCGCCATTCGTGCAAAATAATTTCACTTGGAGTTTAATTAGATTGGTTGCACAATCTCGGCCTACAGATCAATTTCATGACCTAGGCAATGAACTAGGTGATTTCCGTAGTATTAATCTAACATCTCTCTAGCAAAGTAAAAGCTAGCTTAGAATTGGTAATCTATTAAGACAATAGTGTTCATGGTCTATCTTCTCCGAAAATATAGTGTACACGCGAATAAATGCAACCATTTCCCACACTAAATTCAACGATCAAATGAAACCTTTATTCAATGCAATCCTTAGGCTACTAGTCTAAATTATTGTATAATAATATTACTGCACTTGTATCAAATATTTATAAATAAAACGCGTTTGCACACTAGGTTTAACGATCAAATGAAAATGTCATTCAATGTAATCCTTAGGGTACTAGCCCGAATTATGGTCTAATAATATTACTTACTGCACTTGTATCAAATATTTACCTTGTGCTATGATATAAATTATCGATTATACTATACGAATGTGCTAAACTTGAGAGGATTATTTATAATTCACACTCATCTAAGAGCTTCACTTTCCAAAACTCTTAATGGATTTTCATCACTCGAAAATATTTTCATTCTACTCTGCTCTAGCTATTGTAAGGGCTAAGATCATCATATCTATACTAACTCTTGAATAACTTATTTGCAGCCGGTTTCAGTATTCATCTTTGAAAAAAAATCATTGGAGAAAATGCCTAAACGACAGAAAGAACAAATTTTCGATATCTTAAAAGGAGGTTGCAAGCAGTTGACCAAGTTGAGGCATCCTCGATTCCTAACAATAGAGCATGGCGTCGAAGAGTCAAGGTAATGTAACGGAAACGGAATAACCATCGCTATTAGTCATTCTCTATAGCTATGATACTTACTGCATTATTGTATATTTGTAGATAATACTTATTTTATCTAGCAGTTAGAGTAAATTTGTTAGACAAGATACTACAGTAATACCGCGTATCCATAGGATAGAAACACCATGATTGGATTGTAATAAATGTTAGCATTACTGTCTAACCTCTATCATATTGTGTACGATAATAAAGTACATTAATTTTTGTACCGTGCTTCACTGGCCTTATAGTCATGGTCAATCTTTATATACGCTACACTATTAATTTAATTTAATTTATAACAGGGAATCACTAGCCTTTGCTACCGAACCTGTATTTGCTAGTCTAGCAAACGTATTTGGAGAACACCATAATATGCCTCAGGATCATGAACTTAAGGTGTAGAATTTATTACATTTATATAAACTTATCCTAGTCTTTATGTATTGAACGAATATGAAATATGAAACTTTACTATCATATTTGTATTGCGATAAGATGCAATATATCTTTAGTGCTTACATAATGTGAATTCCATAAGTACTGGATACTATAGATGAAATATCTTAAGGAAAATATATTACAGCTACCTCACAAATTTTTGCAATGGTACTATAATATAATTCAGATTTATTGTAGTAACAAGTTTATAATAGCTACCAAGACTGCACTCATGACCCATGTAATTGAAAATGATACCTATGATGCCGATGTTCATTTGCTATAGGACTACGAATTATATGACGTAGAAAGGAAATATGGAATTATGCAGGTAAATAGCTCATTGGAGATGTTAATTGTTAATTTACATGCATCCAGGATACGTCGTTATGCTATCAGATCTGCATGTGCTATAGTTAAATTATCGTATTAATTCAAAATGTATTCTTATAGTATCTATTTGGTAATTCTTTCTGGATGTATTATTACTTGCTCAATTACAATTTTATTTAACCAAATTAAATTGAATTGAATCTACTATGAAATCTGATAAGAATTTTTCTTACAACTGTAAACCTGCTTAGTTATGTGAAGCACTAAGCTTTCTACACGAGAAAGCGTCCTTGATACATGGTAACGTAACACCAGAATCAATAGTAATTAATAAGAGTGGTGCATGGAAACTAGCTGGATTGTATTTCACAGTTACAAAGGATCATCCACAAGGAGTGGTAATGTTTATTTGGATGCTAAACCTCCACTTACTTATTTAGATCAACCAGTTTGAAAGCCTAATAAAGTCTCATTAATGTAGATTTGGGAATCCAAAAAGCATCCTTTGACGCGTCCCGAATTAAATTACCTTGCTCCAGAACGAATTACCGGTGCCCCTGGTGATAGTAATCTAGTTGCTTCCGATATGTTCTCCTGTGGCGTACTTATTCACGCACTTCATAATAATGGCAAGCCATTGTATGATTATGGAGACAATCTTACATCATATCGACGTGTTATGGAACAGGTATGATCTGCAGTAAAAAGCTTTATTCCCTTAAAACTACAACAATTACACTTTATTAAAGTTTGGTCACTTATTATTTGGATGCTGTAAAACTAAAGCAAACACATTAGAAAGAAATAACTATTGCTTTCAAGCTAATGAAAAGATACTAATTATATTCTAATATTGATCACTCAAGAATACTCATATGGCTAAACTAAAGATACCCGGGTCTTTGGCTGATCACTGTAGGGCATTAGTAAATATAGCCCCAACATCACGGATGGACGCTGACGATGTGATCAAAGTAAGATTAATATTTTTGTTTACGAAGTATAATCTATGAGATCACTTACTGCTATTTCAAGCAGGACAAAGTATTAGCTAAAGCTATTAGTGAAGATTTACGTCTAATTATCTTTCACACATTGACAAACTTCTTGCTTTCCGTTCATCTTTTTAGACTAACTTTTTTGAAGACGTAGGCGCAATTACGTTGCAATACCTGGATTCTTTATTTCAGAAAGACAATGTAGAAAAATCGCGATTCTTCAAACATGTTCATAAAGTTATTAGTAATCTTCCAAAGGTACATATAAAATAAACATGAAATATCGAATAGGAAGAGCTATGATATAGCTTAAACAAATATCGAAGCTTTACATACTAACTGAAGAATGCATTTAACACGGTTTAGCGGGTAATAGTGCAGCGTGTTCTAACTTGCCTTGTCACTGAATTAACGAATTCGGACATGATTCCGTTCGTTCTTCCAAATATCCTATTAATTGCTGAAGATCTTAGTCAAGAAGAATATATGTCTCTTATTTTTCCTCATATCAAACCATTGTTTGCATTAGAAGAACCAGTTCAGGTATTCCTTTATGGTGTAATTAATTATAGTGATTTAACTAGTATAAACAGTTATATCAATAAATTACTGCTATGAAATAATTACTTGTGTGCTATGTGTTAAAGCAAATATTTATCTCTGATCCTGCAATGTGAATGCTATAGATCCTACTAATTTTTATGCAAAAAATGGAGTTAATTCTGAAATTAACACCTACTGACGAGGTCAACTCATTCGTCTTACCGTTACTGTACAGAGCATTAGAAAGTAGCCAATACGAAATTCAGGTAAGAAAGTTACAGAAGGAGCACTTAGTGTCATTCCTAAATCATACTGCTGGAAAGCTTCAGATTATGATCTATACTACACAAATTAAAATAGCATCTTTTATTCACAGGAAATATGTTTAAGTATACTTCCCAACCACACTGAAAATATTGAATATTCATATATAAAAAATAATATCATTCCTAGAATCAAAGCTCTGTGCCTGGATACAACAGCATTATCGGTTAGTGATAGGCAAAAAATAAATAAAGCTTCGTAAGGAACAAAAATTTTATGTCGGAGATTCCTAAAACGTACAGTAAATATCTTGCTATTATCTATTTTTTCTCATAGGTCCGTATTAACTGTCTAGTATGTCTTGGAAAGATGTTGCCGATCATTGATAAATTAACGGTGATGGACTTAATCCTACCAATGCTACAAGAAATCCCATCCCGGGAAGCTGGTGTATTAATGTCAATACTGGGTAATTTATTATTATTCTTGCGAAAGTGCCTATCAACGCAATTTAGATAGAGGAATTGTATAACACAAGGAATAAATTAGAATAATTGACGATTGGAAAATGATTTATGGACAATAACCAGTAATCTAGCTAATGTCGGCATTAAATACGTTCGTGTTTTCTCACGTTTTATGAACTGCCATTTTCCATATGGATTTATTGTTAATTAATGCCTTTATACATGTATCAGCTCTTGCTGTTAGAGTTGAAGTCAGTATTACGTATATTATGAATTAACTTCCAGAAATCAAACTGGATTCAGATTTTCTTTAGCATTAGGATAGTATTTAGCAAACTACACTAACTTTTAGAATAAGTAATAAGTTTTTTAATTTATGCCAGGCAAAATTATAAGGATTTAAATTAGTTATGATAGACAATTAACTAGCGATCCTTTTTGCCAATGTAGGAATTTATAAAACTACCTTTGAGCATAAACGCCTTGGATTTGATCTGGAACACTTAGCTCGCGTGGCCATTCCATTTCTGACACCGTTGTGCATCGAATCGTGTCTCAATGCTAATCAGGTTAGAAGTCAATATAATTGACGTATTGCATTTTTTTTTAATTTTACTCAAGTGTTTTTCTGAAAGCTATCATCCTATACCATTTCAGTTTGGCCAGTATAACAATTTGTTAAAAGACATGTTTGGACGCATTGAATCTGAGCAATCTGCAAAATTGAAGCAGCTTGGCGAAATGCAGGAGGAAACTGCGTAAGAGCAATATTTGACAATTTTTATGGTATAACAATGAAGTTCGCTAGATCACAAATAAGATTCGATATCATAATATTTTTACTTAGAACAAGTATTAATATCGGAAATAACGCAAAGGACAATAAGGCTGTACAACAAATTGATAGTATGTTAAACAAATTAGAAAAATTATGGGATGGATCAGGTTGGTAAAATGTATAGGCCTTTATTGCTTAAAGATATTGCCTTGTACCATATTTTAACAAAACGAACTGTATTGCTTGTTGTAGATGCTAAAAATTTAGGAAATGTTACATCATCAAATCAGGTATTGTTTTCAGTTATACATAATTATTAAAGCTCAAGAAGTCGTTAGATTAGTAATACACTGCTAAATTAAAGAAATAATCTTACTTCTATACTAGGACCTGCCATCTTTAGATCCAATTACTTCTTCCAGTTCTGTAGCTTCTTCTTTTGTAACTAAGAATTCAACCAGTACTACGCAGTTGAATCTAAACGGATCTGAGGGCAAACTTAGTGATAAGGTTACATCATCCACAATACCACAGCAAAAAAAATCATTAAATGACTTACAGGCGCAACAAAATGAAACTAGACAAACTATGACAATGAAGCAAGGAATTTTGCAGCCGACTATGCCTGCAAATCATCCATCCTCTCCACCAGTACTTGCAAATTCTATGTCATCCGCGAAACAACAGCCATATAGCATTGCTCAGCGAAATACAAATCAGCGTAATAGTTCCACTAGTAGCACTAGCAGTAGTGAAAGATTGACAACACCACCTACTCAGCTAAGACAAAAACAAACATTGCAGCAATTGCAGTCATTGCAAAGAGAAACACAGCAAGCTTCGTTTTCTTCAGTTGGGACTTTACAACCTACGCCGGCTGGAAATCTCAGTCAAGGATCGATGCGGCTGGTTCGTCCTCAAAATCCGCAGACTTCGCCTCCAACGCAAAATAGTAATTTGCAACAAGGGTTTAGGATGCCAACGGCTAATGATACTCAAGGTAATCCACTGAATATTAATACGTCTTCAATTCCAAGCCAAGCCACAAATTTATCGAATTCAAATAATGTCTCGAGTACCGTTAATGTTAATTCATCATCAGTTATGGCAGCACCACTATCTTCAAGCGTGATGCGTCCGTCACGCCAAAATGACTCATTTGGAAGTTTTGGTATGGGGGCACCAAGACAACCGTTGACAAATCAATCTAATACTAACCGTCCGACTCTAAACCAACGATCTCAATCATTTGATCAATCATTTCGAGAACGCCCTCCCTTATTTAATACGCAAAATCAAAATTTCGCAAATCAACCAATGTCATCGAACACTTTTCAACAACAACAACAAGGTAATATCATGCCGAATCGTCCAGCTCAACATATAGACCAATTTATGATGCAGCAATTCAGCCAAAGAGGGCCAATATCATCAACTAGACCAACAAATCCCCATCAACTGCAGAATCCCAACGTAAGGCAACAATTCCCTGGTAATCCTAATCAAATGATGAATAATATGGCATCTCAACAGCAGCGGCCGTTACAACGTCCGAACATGCAGCTGCCTCCTACAGGAATGGGACCTCAGAGACCAATGCAACCCTTAATTCCCCAGTCTGCATACGGTCGTCCACCTCTACAATCAACAACGCAAACTCAACCTATTAATCAGAATGTTACTTCGCAGAACATGGTCGATTTAAAAGATATCTTTGGCTAGATAGGAAATTTTTTGCATGTTATTAAAAAACCAAAATTTGATAAAATACTAATGAATAATTTTGCGCTGACTTCAATGGATTTCTAGATTGATTTCATTCGTCTCTATATATAATTAAATATTATTATTGCTTATTTAAAGTACTGTAGTTATAAACAAATTAAAAAGACCTATTTATTCAAGTGTTGCAAGTTTTGACATATCCATATTGCAACTCCATCGAGAGAGAACTAAGTAAAATTTTTATCGGATTGTACGTTTGCAAACGATCGAATTGAATTGTCTTTACATTTAAAATTTTTATCTCGATAAATCTATCAAAATTTCAGTTACGATCATAGCTAGTTTACATGCTTTGAAAAGTTTGCTATATGCTGATGTATCACATCAACTTGATTTGAGGTAAAGCGCTATCGCTAGCGTTATACCATTACGCTACTAGAAGTAGTTCTATTATGATAGATCAGGAAATGTTACGAATTGTATTTTAAAGCTAAAATTAATACATTTCTCTATTATAGCGAAACTTTAATAGATTAATAGATTACTTGCCTAGTAATCTTTTACCTTTGCTATTTTAATATGTTCATTATAGAATTCTTATTACTCATCAGCCGTTACCATAGACGTTGATAATAATAATATTGTATGATACAAATCCCTTTTCGAATAAGATATTATAATGAAATTATTTTATGTTGGTTCAGGCGAATAAAGCAATTACGTATATAGTTTCTGCGTAAATGATTAGTCAATGATCCATAGGAGGTCTCAGACTACGATACGATTACTTTTCCAGTAATCAATCTTGCTAATTTTGAGTAATTTTTAGAACTGACTGTGGAAAGCTTTCAATCGAAATGTTTCATGCAGATAAGAAGTTCTTAAAAATGAAAACGTATTCGAACGTTAAAAGTTGATTGATCAGCTATCCGTTTAAGCATAGGACCAAGCTAAGGAACGGTTGTATGCATCAAAAACAATCGTAAAAATGCTACAAACTGACTTTCTAAAGCTTCAACCTATCCATAACACGATCTGTTAATTACATGAACTAGAAGTTGATAATAAAATATGACAACATATTCCATATTATAACAGAGAAATTTTTAATTTATAGATAATAATAATACGCGGGGCTATTGATACAAAAAGAGAACGTTACAATTTGACATGGAATAGAAATCAATTTCGATACAATATATTAACTGGAAGAATAAATAACTGTAATCAGATTTGAAACTTCGAAGGCGTCTACATAATAGAAATCGATTCAGTTATCAATGAACAAGGTATAGGTCTATACAATTTCCAAAGTGCGGTAAGCACGTCAAGTATTAAGCTTGGATATTACGATTACAATCTTTAGAAAATATTCAATAACGTACAGGAATACATTTTACCGAGGTCAAACGCAGTAGTATTAACTATTACCAAATAAACTTTATATGTACCAATATAGAACAAATAGTGAACAGGAGAGTTAATCAATGGTTACAACATCTCGATCATCAACAACAGCATTTTGTCTTTTTAGCTTTTTACTTGACGAACGAGCAATTTCCTTTGGGGCTTGACGTTTCATACTAGCATTTTCAAAAGTATCTACAACAAATTTGAAATTCTCCTGCTTGCTTGTGGATGCTTTCATACCTGCTATTAAATAGCATATCGTAGAATAAGGAGTAAAATGAAGATTTTCTTTCAATAGGCCACGCAGTGTCATGGTAACAATGACTTTTTCTATCATAAATATATCTAAGTTACTAAAATGTTTTTGTATATTTTTAACAATTTTTAAAGGGGTTAAATTGACATCACCGTCAGTTGCTTGTTGTATAGTGCGTAAAATGAAGTGACATATTTCGTTTTGATCCGATGATATCACATTAGAAGAATTAGAACAAGTATCGCAAATTGAGCAATTACAGCTGGCTATATTGTCAACAAAATGATCCGCAATTAGCTTCCGTCTGCAAGTTTTAATGTTATTACAGTACTGTAACATTTTATATAAATTTTTCTGACCAGTTTGCTCCATAAACACCATACAACTTAGTTTAAAAGCATCTAAAGGTCGATAATATAAAATGCAACGCGCTAACTGACCATCTCTTCCAGCCCGACCACTCTCTTGATAGTAATTTTCGATAGATTTACTAATAGTATGATGAATAACAAAGCGAACATCCGGCTTATCGATGCCCATACCAAAAGCGATGGTCCCAACAATAACCTATTTCAAAGGAAAGCGAATGTGCGTCGTGTATATATGCGCATAATAGTAAATTATATTATTAATAAAATATCTGTACCAAATACGCAATTTCCTATTAAACATAGTTGACCAATAAGGGTATTGCATACTTACGTTAACTTTGTTTTCTATCCAGTGTCGATGTACGGAACTGCGCTCGGACATTTCCATATCGGCATGGTAGAAAGCTGCATGAATCCCTTTTGATACTAAATCACTGGCAACGGTTTCACTCTCCTTTCTGGTACAACAGTATATAATACCTTGATAACATCATTAATACCTTTAGAGATCTATTTTACTAGGACAATAACACAACAGATATTGAATATAAACCTGATTGATTTCGGAACTTGTCGTTAATTAAGGAGACCATATCGTTTATCGTATCAGTGTGACTAGATGGCTTCTGTCTTACCTAATTACAACAATTACATATGTAGTAGTTTAACTTTAAAGTGATGGTAAATGAGATTAAAAGTTAAAATTTAAATTGAGAATACAGTTACGAAACCTCATAAATTAAATTCACTCTCGTCATTGACCCGCGAAATATCATGCAGCAGGTAGATAGTGACAGGATTGTTTTAATATCTTGAGTAATAGCCTCGCTGGCAGTAGCAGTCAAACCTAGTAAAGGCACTGAAGGGAATTGTCTTTTGAGAACACCTAATGCTTTATAGTCTGGTCGAAAATCATTTCCCCATTGACTTGTGCAGTGAACTTCATCAACGACTATCCGGGCAAGTCGATTGCAGTTATTGGCCTTTTCTAAATTGGATAAAAATCGTTTACTTTTACCAATTTTTTCCGGTGTAACAAATAATATCTTCAAAATCCCTTCGTTGTCAGATAACATGCGTTGATAAACGGCCTTAGTATGACTAGGTTCAGTTTCTGCACTTAGCATCTCTACGCCTTCAACTCCTTTTAATTTTAAGGAAATAATCTGTAAGAGCCAAAATTGTACATCTATTATGACATCGTTACTGGTACAAAGCTTATTTTAACTTTGCTTCATGTTGGCTACATGGCATAGTCAAGCAAGGAAAAGATCAAGAAGTAGACAATTGGTATAAAATAATCAAATAGGTAAGATACTGTAGAACGATCTACCTGGTCTTGCATGAGCGATACCAGAGGAGATATTACCAGAGTGAAACCTTGACTCAATAGAGCCGGTATCTGATAGCATAAGCTTTTTCCGGCCCCAGTAGGTAAAATCAGTATACAATCTATTTCAGATAACGTAACATTCATCGCTTCCAGCTGGTATTGGCGAAAATTTTCGATACCGAAGGTATCTCGGCTAATTTGCAAGAGTTGATTAGACCATGTAAAATTGCTATCAGAGCTCCAATCGGTACCTAATTCATTAATAAAATCATTTGAGTACACGTTCGTCATTCGATTAAAAGCTACAGTATGATACAATGTAATGCAGTATATGAGATTTTTCCATTCATTTATGGATGTATGTTTCCATATCAACATGTAGGAATAATCCTATCTATTATAGTCATGTAAATTTTCGAACGTACTGACGGATTTTTATAAAGAGTATTATTTAGTTCAAGGAGGAAAAATTACGGACAAGATTGAGTGCTGTAGCCCGTGTGATCACATCTGATCTACTTATCAGTGTTGGACTACTAGTCTAGATGGTATATCTAGTAGCGCAATGCTAAGTATGTGTATACGTATATATTAACATAGTAATATGTATATATATATGTACGTGCATGTATCCGAATATATAGTATAATGTTATAATTAATGCATTGGGATAACCAAAAACTGCCAATGTTTACTGCACATTTGATGTAGCCATTATTAACTGTTCCTGTAGATATTGTAGATTGTTTTTACTATAAAAGATTGAATTGGATATCCTATACGAGTACGTATAGTTATATCCCAAAAGTATCAGCTATATAACAACATCCGCGTATATATAATTATTTATTTATTAACATATCACAAACTATAGATCGTGATACGCTCGTAGTTTATGATCGATCGCGTATAATCAATACTCAAGACAGAAAAATATTGTACAACTGGAAGATATCATTGATAGATTAAAAAATATTCATCCAGTTTGGAGATGTTGTCGTCCACACTAGACTACGCAAAGTATAAACAATTCGTACCTGACCATTTCGCTTGCTGTACAATTTCTTGTTGTAATTGATCTTGTAATTGTAATAATTGCTCTTTTCTATCCAGCAAATTTTTCACTTGAACATCAATTGAGCTTAACTCTTGCTGAATTTCTTGCAATGCTTCCATACTACTACGCAACCAGGTAATGCTGATTAATGGAGCTCAATGGATCAGCAATGTAGTATGGATCAACCAATATTATCGTCATTAGCCGGCATTTACCAATCGATCAATGGATGGTGTGGTCTGCTAAGATGATTATACTACGGTTGTTCAACTATTTGAGTACGGTAGGTAGTACAGTATGGGTACTCACTACAGAGCTAGTAGTCAGTCAGAGTACATTGCGTAAGGACACAGTCATACCGTACTGTACAATGTACATGGATGGACAGGAAACTCTGATATGGTTTATACATACTGTACCCTTGTTCAACATTAAGCGGCTGTTCGATTCTGTAATTCGCTTTATTTCTCTAAATTAAGTAACGCTATATTGAAATCTAATCTATTTTACTAATTTCTGCTTCAAAACAGTTATATCAAGTCATCAACCTTCTAAAATTAGAGCAAGTGATTCAGAAAAATAGATACAGAAGTTTGCTAATCATAATGAACTAATCACGGTAATATGGATCTTCCGTGTCAGTTTTTTTAAATCACGAGTACTAATTTAAATAACATCGACGATCTTATATAACTATATCCAAGCAGAACTTAGTAACAGACAATAAGATTCAGCATAGTTTTACTTCATTTCCAAAAAATGAATCAATTTAAAATCGACCATCTGCATATTAAAACACTATCATATCCCAAGTGTTTGCCATAATACTTTGACGAGATGACGTGAGAAACGTCTGTCCGTCCAAGTGTGCTCAATCTAGTCCAAGCCTTCTTCTACTGTAGTCCTGTGTGACAAGAAATACCAGTTTTACAGGCTACAGTATGATTTCAGCATGCACACATTGTACAGTATAGAATGATTTGTATGCAATACTCTAGGAGTCGATTATCCATGTTGATCTAAGGTATTTTGGAGGCTATCTTGGAAAAAATTTGTCCATGCCAAAATTCAGATGTAATTCGGTGATTTGATTTAATTCTGTTAAGAAGTAAATCAGATTCATGATTTGATTTGCAATTTTTGATTGTCGAAATTCTTTATGATTTAATTTCCCCCCCTCAAAAGGTGATTTTACCAGGGTAGCTGTACAGTGTACACCTTAAGAACATCGACTAAGCCGGTCAGAAATAGCAATTTTAGCCGATAGAATCGAATATTTAACACCTATTTGAAAGGAATCCAGTCCCTCTGAATCGTCAATTCGTGTTCCAAGGGAGCTTTAGAGCTTTCAATATAGTATATATCTCATCATAATATTTTGTAAAACTAAATATTGTAAAAACTCGGGCATAGACCATCCCTACATCCCGCATTTTTACAAATATATGACGCACAGCATCAGCTGAGCCGTCCTAAACAGCAATTTTTACCACCTACAACCAATTATTTCGATCTATTTTAGAGGAAGAAAGTCCCTCTGAATCGTTAAATAGTTGTTAAAGGAGTGGTTTGTCATGAAAGTCAATTTTTGTGGGATGTACATTATTTTCATGTGACGTTCGATATATGCCGGTATCACTATGACTTTAGTGCCCAACAGTTGATGTGATAGTAATGCTTAATTTAGGATTAGGTAGAGTAAAGTAGTAATTGGCAACGAGTTGAACTAGATTGTATCTATCACCTCGAAAAATGTCAAAGTTGAAAGTACAATTTCTAAGTGGAGATGGAATATCTTCGTAAGATAGCCTAATATATGTTTCTTAAAGTGCTATTAGGAATTGATTAATTTAATACTGACACAGTAAATGGAATAGATTAGATGGTATTTAATCCGTGCAAATGGAGATTCTTTACAGCATTAATTTTATTCATTTTTAAAGACGAAGTAACTATTATAGTTAAACCAGTTTCAGGTACCTAAAGCCATGTAAGCTGCGCCCTTGCCGACAATAAAGTAGACTGTGATTTTATAGAGAGATTGGAGACCTTACTGTGCTCAACCTTAAATATGTCTACATAGAAATATCAACTGATTGGTATTTCAATTTACAGTAGTGTAGATGCGAAAACACAATCTCAATCTTTATGGCAAGAGAGAACTATTCTTAGCTCGTAATACTCTAATATCGAATTCATCATCATCGCCAAAATTTGGTAGAACTAACGGTAAATATTACTAAAATTGGTGTGTAGACTATGCCGTAGGCTATCGCTCTAGTACACCTAACATTGAAGAAGCTACTATAGTACTGCACAGCATCGGCTGATCCGTTATAAACAGCAATTTTACCCACTACCGTCAAAAATTTTTCAGAGAAACTCAGTCCGTATAAATCGTCCTCGAGTTATTAAAAGAAGGTCCAATATCGATTTCATCGTCCTCAACAATATTTCCTGCAACAAAACATTGCTAAAATTCGTGCACAAACCGTGCATACCGCCTCACTTTTTACAGAGTATTTGCAGGTAATTGCCGCAATAATCATTGTGCAATAACTACCAACAATGGTTGCTAATATATACGTAATTTTATGACAAAGTAGACATACAGCTCGTTTACTATCATTCAATCTGCCACTACTTATCAATATGAGTATTTTGCGACAGCTAGAAGTATTTTTACTTGAGTTCCACGACAGATACACTATCGATAAAAAATTTTAAAATTGCATTAATACAGCAAGGAATATCCGAAAGATCGCTGAGCCAACCCATAATCACTATTAGACTTTCACCTAGGCTGCACCATGATTATACTTTATGGCGGCCAAGGTAGATTGAAATATTACGCAAGTACTGCATTTATTAATATAAATCACTTTATTCACTTGCAATTCCTTAACTAACACAGATTTTAGATGTGCCAGGGTTTCCAGCAACACCAGTAGCGTAACATGTGTTCTATTCGAACTTTAACATACCCAAATCGTTCGCATGTCAATGAAACCATTTATATTCAATTACGAAGTGTAAATTTCTTTCAGTTTTTAAATTAGAATAGAAAAATAGCGACAGCTGCAATACTGTAAGTTTAATAACGGCATAATCACAATTTATGGCTTGCTGAATAGAATAGAAACAGGAGAACTGTAGGACATGTATTAAATTGAAACAACAGTCCTACATCAATTTTATGGACTATTAGCATTATTTTATAGACTGCTTGTCGCCAATTCATGGTATAATCCGGTACATAGTCAATAACTAGTTCATTTATTCATTAATTAATTGTAATTTATCATGATAATAATAGATATGAGGTGTTATACTGATCGCTAATTATTAGGCTGCAAGTTAGCTATAATAAATTTATTGATCATAACTTAACAAACCTAGAAATAGAACAGACTTAATACTCTCGTATGCATCAATCTAAGCGCGGTGCAAATTATGCCTTGAAACAAGGTGGAACGGAAGATCAGATACTTATCTTTGTATGCAAGACATAAATAAAATTGCAGTGAATAAATGTGATAAAGTTAGTTCACTATCATTTACCTCAGTTGAAATGAAAACGAAAAACTTCCACCGACAAAGTAGAATAAAATTTTTCTGTTCATAAAATATCTCCAAATTCCGAAATGATACTAAATCTAGGCATGATTAAACTAGTATTCTATTTGTATATCTAGACGTCATCAATAGTACAAGTTTTCTTCCATTCCATCTTTATCTTTAATGCTTTTACCCTTTAGCAATAAATCTAATAGGCCTAACTATTTCTCTATGAAAGCGATTAGAACACGTATTTTACCGGCAATATAAGAATTGATAGAACTGTTCATGCAATCAAACTCGACGAAAAGCGCCAATGAAAAGCTTACCTTACACTATAACTTTTATCTCCAATAGATATTTTTATCTCGAAAGAAAACATGAAATCAAGAACATGTGTCCATTACAATTATCAATGTGTCTCATTGCAAGCCATGGTCATCTATTAAGAAATCTCGGATTACTCTATTGACATCCCGTTTTCCATTAAATGGCGTTTGATCAACTTAGATTTTCTATCATTTTACTTATATCACTATTGAATAGTAGATTAGCATTGCTGACATTCTTAATATCGACTGTTATCTAAGTGGTGATCGTTCAGAATCAAAGATTAATGGGTGCAGTATTTGATTTGTGCTTCATTTTCTACTTCGATCAATTTTCAGTTAATACTATGTACGGTAAAGGTTATTTATTTTATCTAATGTCGATATATGTGTATTATTATCATTGTTATTTCAACTGATACCTTGCGATGTTATTGATAATATTATAACGTAAACATGTAGTGTAAAAAGAAATCAATAGTTAGCTTGATATAACAATATTTTAATAGAATCAAAGCTATTGTCTTATTAACTAGCATAGCGTATTGATCTATTTGAATAAAATCAATCTTTTGATATTTGAAAGGCAATATAATCAATTTCTCTATAATTAAAATTCGATACCGATGTCATTATTCTCTCTGATACAAGCATAATTAAACAATCTTCTAAAAAATCTTACTCTTCTCCATCACATGACTGCAGTTGATTAGCCTTGATTAGTATCAACAGAACTATTTCTTTAAGCAACTGTCAGTGTAACTATAGTGATCGATTGATTCAGGGAATTAATTGTCATCAATTTGTAGATTAGTAGAATAGGCCAAGGATATAATTGTTTTCTATCCATTTTTTATACTTGGATTTTCTACTTTGATGGTGACTATTAAGTTGATTCCACAGGAAAAGGGGAAAAAGAGAAGCTAAGAGAGAAAGAGTTTAATTGAACGATTGTCTAACTATATCATAGCAATCCTTGAATATATGAAGGAAAAGCTATTCGAAATGTTATCCTTTTTCAATTGATAAATAAGCGGTAAGTAGGAAATATCTATTTTAAACTAGTCTAAATCTATTCAATAGATTGATTGATATGAATTAATCAAATTTTTATCCCTATTAGAAATTAACGATCGTCGTTCGAAATGGAATCAACGGCTACAGCAGCGCGCACCATTATCGCTATCCTATATATTGGTATGATGGCAATTTCTATACCTTTTAATCTTCTCTTTATCATGATTGTCATGATTAAAAAAAGCTACCGAACTCCCGTTAACGTCTTAGTTAGTAATTTATCATTAGCTGGATTGATTATCGCTGCATTTTTGATGCCTTTTAAAATTTATGAATTATTCAATCCCAAGTCGGGATTTGCATTTCCGAAATCCGTGGATATGTGCCGTTTTCGATCCATAACACCCGTAGCTTCTATTTTTTGTATTGCTTTGACATTAGTGACAATTTGCGCCGATCGTTGCCTTGTTATCGTTTATCCCATGAAACCATATTTAAAAATGACCTGCAAGAAGGCTTATCTCTTTATTCCAATTAGCTGGCTTATTTCTTTCGTTGTCTATATTCAATATGCTCGTTATACTATCCTCTACAATGCTAATGGTGTTATAAGTTGCCTGCCATTTTATCCTGAAAATAATACAACCGATATTACTATTAGAAATGCTACCGGTTATCCAATTAGGCAGATTGAACTAACACGAATAACTTTTTGGACTATGCATATTTCCATTTCCTTTATTATACCCATTATTCTCTTAGTATCCCTCTATAGCCTTGTTATCTATCGATTATGGATCAGCCCTGAGAATAGCCAAAGGCCATCATTCATGACTAAGAATGCAAGAGAACGTTTATTGAGGAAAAGAAAAGTGATTAAAATTTTAATCGCATGTTGCATAGTCTTTCTAGTTAACAATGTTCCCTATTTTGTTGTTTTTATTATCGTCGAATTTCGCCTGTTGGCTATACCTAATGTATCGTTAGTAATTCAAATCGTAACTATAATTTATACCTCAGCTATAGCTTATAATCCAATATTATACGGTTACTATCATGTTCGAAGTAAAAATGCTCTCTCAACTAATTGTTGCTGTGTTCATGCACCATAAACGACAAAATTTCGATCAATCCATTCCTCTGTACACTTAATCTGGCATTACATTAGATTCACTATATAATGTTTATTGTTGATACGTCATAATCTTTCTGGAATGATAGATAGCCTTCATAACGATAAATTATATTTATAACAGACCTAATGTTGATATTAATGTATATGGACGAATAAACATACCTACACTTAAATGCACATTAAATCTTATGGAACCCTAGTTAATTTAAGTGAAGTTAGTTGAAAAACGCTGACCGGTTCAATATTATCTCGTTAAAAGGATCTGATAGCATTGTTTGTTATCGAAACATACAGAAATGAAATCATATTAAAAACGATAAAGAAATAAATATGAATTCTAAAATTGCAGATCTGCTTGCAATAAATATAACAAACTATAAGTCGAAATTTTAATCTTAAACATTTTAATAATCTTATTTTATGACTTTCAAACTATTGGATTGCAATGTGTAGGAATTTGATACTATTTCTTTCCTGCAATAAACCATTAATGGTAATCTAACCTATAGTTCTAGGCTATATGAGCAGTAGCAATGGTATTTTAATAGTATTAGCGAGAAAAAATATTGGTGATAATAATTCATGAGGAGATCGATTGGGCCATTTTGTTATAATTCATTATGGAAAATGATTAGGTACTATGATAATTTTTACACTAAGGATAAAAAATAAGTGGACATTTCTATAGAGAATACTCATGTATTAGGAGGGCAATGTATTCATGGTTTAATCAAATGCATACTTCCCACTACGAAATGTAATTCACAGTGCATTCACTTTTCGTCTTAGCAAACCATCATCTGATGCCTAGACACATCATGTTATCTACTAAAATCACCCTAATTTATATTAATGCCATAAAATAAGACAAAAATTTATGAAGGTGCAACACAAATAGTATCTACGACCCTTGTTGCTATAACATGCAGCAACATTTCAAATTTCATGCTAATATATCGTTGCAGGCATTGTTCTAGTTTATTATCTTTATCTTCTTTCTGGTACACTATTGATATGAATTCTACCATTTGTAAAGATAGTAAATATTTAATAGGAAATAACCAATCTTTAAATCCTTATATACAGCGTAGTTAGTACTTTATCCTAAAATTGCATTAAATAACATTATATTCATGCGATGCAAGTGGATGAAGGAAGTATTTTTTGATTACTACATGTGATACAGCAGATTCTACTAATCTATTTACGAGGACTATCAAATAAATATGAAGTATATGAAGGGCAACAATAACGATCGAAATTAATGTCAATTTGTAATCAAAAATTCTACTAAAATAACGTCAATATTGGTTTTATCACGAGGCCATATTGATATTGCAAACGAAATTAATTATTAAAAATATCTTTTGGGCTAAAAGTTTTCGGATTTTCTTCTAAAGATTACTATCTATTGCTCAAGAGCTTTCTACAACTAATATTATATCTTCATTTATAATCACAATCCCATCAACTAATTTCATTTAGGATTAATCAATATTTCATATTAAATCTTAATAGTCGTCAACACCATTGTACATTAATTGATAATAGTAATCTAACTTTTTTATATCTTGATCACTATTATACTTCTACTGCAATGGTAGAACGAAGCAATAAAATAGTAATAGCATATATTAAGCGTGAAATTGGAGGCTTCCAGTCTAAAATTTATGCATCGGATAAAATAGTTAAAGAAAAGATTGATTCGATATCAAAATTTAGTTGTATCTATTTAGAAATTTGACATCTTATTTCTCTGATACATGATGCATACTAAATATGGAATACTATTACATATGTAATGAACAGCATTCACTCGTATGTTATCTATAAAAATTAAAATTTTGTTACAAATAACAAAAATTAGAAATTTATTAGAAGAAAATCTGATCAAATATTTCCAGCGAATACAAACCATAAAGATTTCAATATACTGTTAAATCTTTAATGTTTTGCAAAATTAAAGAGGAAATTAATAAAATAGCAACGAACGATATTTCCTCATACCAATCGTAACAAAGAAGCATTTACATCTGAAGTTATTATTTATATACTGCGGATGAAATAGAAACAACAACATTTACTTTGATCTACTGTAATAAAAAATTAAAATTAGAATGCAATATACAATTACAATTGAAATAAATACTACACTCTAAGCTGTACTTATATCATTGCAAAAATTGAAAATTGACTTTAACATCCAAATTAATTTTGTAATGACTGCAAAAAATAAAACAGCACATACTTATGTCATTTTTAAAACACGGAAAATAATATTTTCAATTTGCGAATAGAATATCTTACGTAAGTGTATAAAGAATGGGCAAAACAATGTTACTGAAACTCGCAACCATCATAAAAATGCCATTTTATTTCGAAGTTCCTATAACCATGGATGCAATAGGCAAAATTAACAAGCAAGCATGTTAATAGCACATTGGATATTCGTGCGATAATGATTATAATACTAAATTAGTTGTATATCAAAATTATGGTTATTAGATTATTCCGTCTGAAGAAACATCAATACGAACAAATAGATTCCATTTCTTGGAATTCTTTACTTGACTGTAAAATTTTTCCTACAAGTAGAGTATGTGACTTATCAAATAGAAGAGTTTGCCAATTAATAATTTACAGCTATCAATTAGTCTGGATAATTAAAATAGCTGTAGGTCAAGCGTTATAAAATAAAGTGTTTCATTTCATTATAGATAAATTTAGAAAAAAGCTATACATCATTACACTCTAGTTCTTATTTCTACTTAATAAGTGAATAAAAGCAGCAGAAATAAAATAAAAATAAAAGAAATCTCAAATTCTATCGTGCACATTCAAATCGCAGTCAACTATATTATCGGTAGTGATTAAAACTATTGTAGTTTTATCTCAACAAATCTTTATCCAATGATACTGTTTGATAGTTATTTTATTGTCTATCTTAATTAACTTCGTCTCAGTAACGAACTTCAATAAATTATTTTCCACATTATGAAAATATTTCTTTTGTTTGTGATGATCAGATTTATTAGAATATTATCTTACTACGCCTGAAATTAAAACTATATTGTTGTATACATAAGTATATTGAGCTTAGTAAATAGAATAGAAACGACAGATCAAATGATGCAAAATGAACAGAAACATCAAATATGATAATTACTCGACTCTGTAAATGATAGAATCCAATTATGCTATTAAATAGAATATGACCGGTGATTGGAGAATTAACGTATGGACATTGTAGAATTGAAAGGATCAATTGCATTGACGTTAATAAACTTAAGTCGGAGACGTAAACAACGTGTGTAGTTAAATTTGCTTCCTATACATTTAATTAAATTATAATATCACTATCCAATAATTAGAAAAAACATTTTCAATATCAAACTATGAAAGAGTAAATCAAAATTAAAAGTTGAACGATCGTTATTTATTTTCCGGTTTTCCTGAGTTATTACTGGAACATAATCAATTACAAGTATTGATTCAGGTTACTAATAATCCTAATTTAGCAGTAATATAAGACCATGGCAAGCTATACTTGAGACATATAAATGATAAATTTATCTTTATAATTTGTGCAAGATGTAAGAGTCTATTTTACATGTCTGCGATCCAGTATCAGTATATACCATAATCATCTGTAAGGAAGTATTTCGTTTTTTAATGAATTTACTACTCTGGCTACTTTTCTAAATACAGCTGTGATAACATAATCATGAATTAAATACTAAATACATTAAGTTATTTTCATAAAAGTAAGCAAATTCATGAATACAATTCTGCTTTCAGCCACGAAAGCTCCGTATAACATAACTACTTATATCCATTTTAAAAATGTCGATTGTGAAGAATAAATCAACAAATATCAGCCATCATTAATTACATATACAATTGTCATAGCAAATATCTTGTTAATAACTGAACGTATGAATAATTCCAATTATCGACCATCTGTGAGCTTGCTTATACAGACATCAGTCAATATCTTAATTGATTTTATAATAGCAATAGTTTAGACCTCTTAAATTATTCTTAACAACTGACCATTGGAACGATTTTTATTTAGTTTTACACTATAAATAGTTTACTATAAATCATACTACTATCCCTTAAATTGATGATCAGTAAGTTGGATAAGCTATATTACCTAACCTTAATAGATATTTTTATTTTCAGATCACATTTGTTCACAATTTTATCATGCAACTCTCATCATACTTCCGTTAGTCAGATTCCTCTCTATCTTGCTTAACTTCATATATCGACCGTCTAAATAGTATAGTATAATTTATTCCAATAATCGATCATCAGGAATAGAGTTTGCTAGCTAGCAAAACACAAATATCATGACCAATTTTAGATTATTATATGATAGTTTGGTCAAATCATCTTTCTAAATAGCATCTAAGTAGACTTATGAAGTAATTTTACATTATGGATAGCTTTGATCCTTACATTATCTCCTGTAATTTATAATTTTGTAAGTTATAGTTCTCGGTGTAACGTGGGTGTCTTAATTTGCATTTGACAATTAGGGAAATCGTCAACTTAGAAGGATAGTATCAATTTTTTATTAACTTAAAATCTTACAGCTATGATATATGTACGATAGTGCATCCTCTAAACAAGCTTCTGTATTGTAGTATCATAATCTATTTCAGCTATGGTCTACATAGCGATAATGGATGTTTTAAACTTTAAATTGTTGTTATTGAATAAAGGCATATCCGCATAGTTGCAGTGTAATATTTGATAAAGGAATATTAAAATAAAATCGAATATTGCGTTCTATTAGCTTGATAAGATGTACAAAGCCTGCCTTTGCTGCCGCATATTGACTGATAGAAACAAAACTTACAAGTTAAAGCCTGCTGTTCTATTCTCATACGAGGCCCTATGCTACAATCCGTTCGTCATTACTTTAGACCTAATCGCATTTAGGTTTTAACTACAGAATCTCTTACCTCTGCTTACATCGCAAAATTATTTATGCTAAATTTAATCAAGAGCCTAAGTGTAAGAATACACCGCACTTTAGTTGATCCAAATATTGACTTAACATCAAATTTGACGACTGAGATTTTTAGATTCGCCTTTATTAATAGTAAAATTATTCATTCCTTAAAATTTTCATATTTTAATTCTTGAAGCAGCACTTTTACTAATTTGTCTTACACTGATTCTTTCTTATTCTTTTTGCTACCGAAGACTGTCTCATAAGTTTCAAATAGTAAAGAAAATACAGATAAAAACAACTATTTCGAACCAGTAAAAACACCAAAATAGCTTTTTAAATTAATCTTAATCTTTTACTAGATAAGTACTATAAAAATATTTAAAATATTTTTCAAATGCTACTAATAATATATGAGTAGGACTGAAAATTATTGTATCGTCAAAAAATTCTAGCTTACAGATCAGCAGACAATGAATAGCATTTAATAGTAATTTTTAGCAAGAAAATCGATCGCTAATGAAATGTTCTCAACTTATAAATTACAGATCGAAAATAGATTAAGCTTCAGAATACTTACGACATTAATTACGGGAATAAGAGCGTAGCTACTGTCGATCGTTATCGAGAGATGCTTATATAGGGTACATTTATTAACATAGCTACTTTATAAGTTGTATCCGAAATAAAATTACTGTTGACAAGTTTAGATACTGGCTAAGAAAATAATTTCTTTAAACGGCACCTTGTAAGATATTGCACCTATTAATACCTTCGTGAAAGGATGTATTGCGATATTAACTACAATACGCTATTCATTCACTTACAATGTCGAAGCCATCTTCCTATTCAGTAGATACTCAGTAACATCAGAATTTGCACGTGTAAATAATTTAAAATTTTCTATAAAGTGACACATGCAATAACTAAAAGATAATCACAAAATTATTTGGTCTCATCATGTGTAAGTAAATAGCCATACACAAGTGCCACTTACAGGTATATCAAAAATTTAATTCCATACCAAGGGGTGTCTATATAATTCGATTGATAGAAAATGATAGTCAACTTTAGTGGATTCCAGACAGTTTCATTTGACAAATAAATTTTTTCTCGTTCATAACCATTTGCCGTGAACAGTTTAAGATGAACTAAATCTATATAGCATAAATTTAGATCATGATATTGCCAGATTTTCTTGATGGTTACTTATTCTATTGAATTTCATCCAGTTGCATAATATCGCTTTTGTTGCAACTTTTTACATGTAATCTATAAATTGTAGCAGACCTAACTTGTTCAGAGTTTGCTTCATCAATAGTGTAAGAGAAAGCAACACTGATTTTTTGTCGTAGGTCTTGATTGTCTTCATTGTCATCATCTATATTTCGTAATATTTTCATCATGCCACTAGCAAGAACAACCTACAAAATTCATTGTGGATCAATATTATATAAATATAGCCAATATTACGGAAATCAAATGTATATAGAGAGAAGATAATTCTACGCATACAGTATGAACATAGAATAAAAATGAAAACTGAACAAGCTTTCGTAAAGGTTCGATGCTATAGAAGAAAATCATCTACAGTTAGTTATTGACTTGTTTACTAATACTTGGGAATTACTATAAGGTAAATATTATAAGACAATCAACATCATGGAAATTAAATGTACATATCGAGACAAGATATTTCCAAAATGAAAGTATATGATTAAAATGACAAGTGGGCAAGCATTCGTGCAGGTGTGCTGCTATAGAAGAAAGCTATCTACAGTTAGTTTTAATCTTGCTTAAAAATACGTAATATTGAGAGTAACTATAAAGTAAGTATAGTAATATTTTCATCATGCCATTATCAAGAGCAACTTATAAAATTCATAGTGGAAGATTGTCATATAAATATGACCAACATTACAGAAATCAAATTTACATATACGAACGAGATAATTCTAGAAAGAAAGCCTAGGATAAAAAAGGCAACTGAATAAGTGTTACAAACCAGCTTCGTGACAAGGATAACGTAAAACAAATCTCTAAATTACTATAATTTCCGGGATTCAGTATCCCTTAACTACCTTACAAGAATTTAGACGCCTTTGATTCTACGTTAAAACAACTATACAATTGAGAACTACTTTATTCAACTATCTGTCGGGCTTATATACCCTTCTACAGCAGCTAACATTCACGAGTTATCTTATAAAAATACTTAGGTGAGACCATCTACCTAACTAATTTTTCACAGTCGGACTACAATATGTCCATTCACAGAATCATTTCAGTGCACATTATAGCACAGTATTAAATTTACTGAAACACATTTATAATTAGAGTAATTCCTATTGTAAGTAACTAGTTGTAATATAATATCACTATATTATATTAACCAAATTTAGATATCTATTTCTTCACGGTAGTTCGTACCGTGACAAAAAGTTTTCGTATGGGTGTGTTATAGAAGAAAACCATCTGCAGTCAGTTCTTATCTTGTTTACAAATACAGATATCAAGCCATCGCAGTGAGTCGATATTGTCTATCATTGCTTTCAAGATGACTATGATCATGTCAGATAGAATTTGGCCTACTTTGACATTCTTGCAAAATTGAGAGTAAAAAATCTTGAAACTAAATTCAAGGGACTCCTAGAAATAATTGATTGCATTATCACCGATATACTAGAGTAACTACTATAAAAGTTTCAAAACAAGACATTTTATATTTAGAAATTGCAAGTTTACTCTTTTTTCGTTGTAAGCCAGATATGAGAATGCAAATTATCGCAGAATCAATTCTATCTTCTTTAAAGCGAACACATACTGTGGCAAAATAACTAGCCTCTTACCATACCGTATATCAATTTATCTACACGTATAGTGGCTTACTTCAATTAACTTTGCAAGTTAGAAGCAATTTCAACTAGACAACGAGTACTCAATTCCACCCAACTAAGCAAACTATCGTTAGATCAATCCTATCTTATTTAAAGTTTATACATACTTTGCTTGGAATAGCTAGATCTTATCGAAACTGCATATCAATTTATCTACTTAAACAGCATATTTTCTGTACTTCAGTTAGCTTCGTAAAATAGAAAATATGACTATCATATTCGAGGGTGTTTTGATACTTGTTGTTTTGTTTAGTAATTTCAACAAGACAACTCCTACTCAAAATTGACTCGAAAGTACTCAATTCTACTTAATTAAGCAAACCTTTATAGGATCAATTCTATCTTATTCAAAGATAATATATACTGTGAAGAAATAGCTAGACCTTACTATACTGCATATTAGTCTATCGATATAGACACTCACTTACTTTAGCTAGCTTAACAAGTTAGTAAATGTAGCTATAGCATTTCATGATTTTTGAAGCAATTTTAACAAGACATCGAATACTCAATTCTTCCCAATAAAGCAAACTATCATATCTATACTATCCAAAGCTAATACATATTATATCGAAATAGCTAGATTCTTATTACACTGCATAATGATCTATTTATGCGTATACTTACTTCAATAACCAAGTCAGAAAATATGCCTATCGCATTCGATGCTGTTTGTATGAGCAAATTCGACCAGCTAACGGGCACTCAATTCCATCCACAGGGGCAAACTATCGTAATATCAATTCTATGCAATTCAAAGTTGATATATCTGGTAACATAAGCTTTATCGAAACTAATTAATCATACGATACTCATATATTCAATTGCTTCGGTACTAGATATCACTAGGATGGAATTACTATACAGGGCAGTCTAGGTAAAGATGTCGAGAATAACAGCAGCAAATAGAAAATAATCCAAGCTTAATTCTACTCAGGAGTCTACGCTTATATTTAAAGCTATTAGTAGGTGATTTTGACGAATTTTAGTAGATATAAGACGGCAGGCAAACCATGGAAAATTTATGCCTTATTGACCAACCAACGGGACTCAACCATTTGAAACATCGAGAACAAGTTCTAAGCCAGAAATTTTCTCATAGTGAAATATCTTTATTGATCAACATGATCTGCTTTAGGCAGCTAGCCAGTATTACTGCACATCACATACGCTTATACAAGTATTCGTTAGCATTCTTAATAACATACTCGTGCTCAATATTAATCTGAATATTTAATCTGATGAAAGATTAAATTTTAATAAATCCTTTCTGAAAAAAGAATCGAAATAAATACAATACATACCTCACACATATGTTTTATCTTCACTACAATAAACATATTAACAGTGTTACATAATACTGCAGGATAAGAAAGCGACTAAAGATGCAGCTCCTACGCCTGCTACATTAAAAAAGAACATAATTGCACCCACAGATTCTCGATATCGAGGACATACTTTCCTGAAAGTACATTTAAAAAAACGTATATTTAATTAAGAGAATAATATCACGTAGAATTTGATCAATTCTTCAGTATGAATTAGCTATCCATCCTAGTTATTTAACATACTTTGGGGCATATATCGTCGCTAATGTTCTAAAATAGCCATTAGATAAGCCTAACACTGTCGCTAAAATCATATATGGTGCATCATTGTTGATCAATACGGGTAAGTACTGTCGCGGGTGACCATTACATAATAAAAAGACTGGAAGAAATACCATCCTTAGTACATTCAGAAGCAACAGAACTTTATCTTGATCAGGTCTAGGCTACAATATAGCATCATATATAGCAATAAATTGCTTTAATTTTCAAGTTTTTTAATTATAAAAATACAACATAGATTGATAGTACCAATAATATCCATAGCGCAACTGCCGCTCCGACGAAATCGCCTAATGCGCATAGTAGATAAGCAAACAGGACGAATAGTTTTCCTAAAATTCAAAGTAATAAATTTAAATTTATTTAAAACCTTTGCCGAAATCATTAGCGAAGCAAATTAATTAGAAGTAATCGCCTCCACGTGGCGCTATAACGACTAAGAAATAAATAAACTATAAATGTTTAAATTCATACTTCTTGTTTTATGGTTACAAATATAGATAGACACTGTATAAAATATTCGTGGGCATCATTATTAAAGGTGGTGGTAATGCTTCACTACGATTAAATTCGATGTAGAATTTAAATCTAGATTTATCTAATTCTCGTCAGATTTTGATCAAATCAACTTATTACTACTGTGTAATACGCGTATATTAGCAAAATAAATTAGATCTGTGAAATAATTGATTATCCTTATATAAGCTAGGTCAAACTAAATGACTTTGTTATAAATTGAGCATTCAAGGATGGCTAACGAAATAAATACTGCATAAAAGTCTATGATATCTTTTATATTGCTGTCCATAGAACTAGGATACATAGACTATTTTAAGTAGTCTTCCTTTTTAAAGTACCGGGTGCTATTCCTAACAGAAACTACAATTAATTAAACCAATATTTTATATGTATACTACATTACAAACTGAAATCATTTTATTTTTTAGTGTACTTGGTAGTACTATTTCATAAAAATTCCTAATGCTGATTTGATGATAATATTGAATTGAATATATATAATGCCGAAATAAAATTATGCACGTTTATAAATTTACTAAAAAATGGATCTTGAGGATAACTTTGCATCGGTCTAACACGAGCCATGATAGGAGGATAGATAGCAAAAGTGACCATTGTACATAGCAAGAGACTCAAGGCCAATAACCATATCTATCATTGAAGTCATCGATTACTTCATAATATTATCGTACAATGTCGGTTTCTATAGGATATAGACACAATGACTTCTAGAAATTTATTCACAATATAGAGCAGTTTTCTTACCTTTTTTAGAAGATACCAAACATAACTAAATTTCTGATGCGTCTTAGCACATTGAGGATTGCTGTTTATATCATCATCGCTATCATATTCTTCCTCGTATTGATAGAAACGTTTAGCATTTTTCTGTCCTACATTGGGTTCAGATAGGTAGTCGATTTATATGAACATAATTTACGCTTCTAACTAAAATGAAAATTATTTGTGTTATTATTACCAGTTACACTAACAAAATTAGCCGACAAATAGCATTTCTACTAAAATCTTACCAAACTCTAAATATTGCAAATGATATTGAACAAACTCCTGCAATCATAAAAATACTATAATCATTGAAAAACGACACGGTAGAAATTTATAGCATTCTACTTCGATTTATTCAATCACTAGACTTTCTTCTAAGTCACATACCATCTTTCTCGTAAAATACAGTAAGGCCAAAATTAAACTAAGGAAAAGTGCAGCCGCAGAAAAGTAAATTGTTGCAAAACTTTGCATTGAACGTCCAACTGTTTAAGCATAAAGACATTAGTCCAGCTTGCATAATTAATCACTTATAACAATTTTATAATTGTATCAAAATGAAAGGTCAAATTTTCCTATAGCCAAATAGTTACATCCTAAATATAGCCTACGTATACTGTACATATGTTATATATCTACAAAATGTATATTTTGGCTATTTTCAAGGCTGATTGTACTTTTAAAATTATTTAAAATTTGTTCTAGTAAGTGAATATTGCACCAAAATTTAACCATAGTTCTAGCTAGACTATGCTAGATCTAGGCCGATTAGAAGTTAGTTGAAGTAGAATTTTGTAATAATGACAGAAAGCTCCATATCAATTAAAAATGCATTACATATCGTGATGAGGTCACAGTGATTTACTAGCTAAACAGTCTTTCTAAAATATCTAAGATTTAATACTTAAAATTCAGTCACATTTATTTTTACCATATTGGTGATAGACGTGTTATGAAAAATTTTATCAAAATTTCTCAATGGTATAATGCTATTAGATAGTTCTAAATAATTTAATTCCTAAACTTCATATAATTAGCTTCTATTATATAATATCTGTTAACAGTATTCTAGAATATGTATATTATTAATTTTACAATTTATTATACTTTTTATTTGCTCTGAGAAGCATATATAAATAGATATCGTTCAAGAAATGAGAGAGTGCTATCTGAGCAAAGGTAGAGCCGATAATCTTATTAGTTTGTTGAAGATTTTACTATATTCAATTAACCATAAGTTTTATATCTTTCATGAGGCTATCAAATTGGCTTTGATGGAATAAAATATGTCTTTTGAATTAATCTTGTTAGAAACTAATTTATTTACTGTTAATTTAAATTGACTTATTTCTGAAATTGTTATTTACTATGCTTTAGACTTTATGTTTTTTCCAAGCGTTAGCATAATTTATGAGTTCCATTTGTCTTCTAAATTCAAAGAATTTAATAAATGATTTTCTTTGCTAAAACTAATACCATATCACAGATATTGTCACTGTCCAGCAAGAGGCAAACTCTAGTTGATTTTTTTGCTATATAGAAAGATAGATTTACTCTGTTATATTGTTGAAATAGCTAGAAATAACTTACCAGATAAAGATACTATTCCACCTACAGCAGCAAAAAATCCAGAAAATGCCTATGAGAGAGCAAATGCAAATAACGATGCGATAAAAGTATTAAATTTTTGATTACTATCGATCACTTTTTTAACAAATATCATTTTAATAATAAAAAACGGTGATTAACTGTTCAACTTTCAAGAAGTTTGACGCAATACTAACCATGCCAGATATCACTGACTGTGGATATCTTCTAGGAAATACACTAACTAATCCTAGAAAGCTTGATTGAAATAATGCGCTACCAAAAACTGATAGTGCGGATCGATAAAATTCAGTATTAAAGTGACTTTGTAATGACCGTGACATAAATATAAAAGATAGTGAGAGAATGATCAATGCTATAACTGAAAATAAGTGGACTGCTTAAGCTACTATATCAGAATAGAAAGATTGTGCATTTTTAAAAACCATCAGTTATAAATGATATCGTAGAAAAATCTAAAGCATAAAGGAAGTATTAGAAATAGTAGTAATATGCGATTAAAATAAGATTCAGCACTACCAAAAATTCGCAGCTATGAAAAGATTCTACATTAAAGCCGGAATTTCAGCAATCCCAGAAATATTAAAGATCACAATTTCTTTATGCTTTTATTAATTAATAGTTAATATTCGGTTATTACTATGTATTCTTATTAATGCATACTAGAAATAATATTTATTTCGCTTACAGCTAAAAATAAAAACGACGGCCATCGTCAATATGAAAAATGCTTGTCTTCCAGCTAGTATTAGAAAGAATAAATAATCAAAATATTAGTTTTGTAGTTCTTCATCTCCAGCTTAAAGTAACAGCAATGTTAGTTAAATTCAGAAATCATCAATCTCAACAAGATGATATTGACAGTAAGTAAATGTATATTAAAAGAATTAAATAAATGAACAGGGTTTTGAAATGTGGCAATTGCAATGTTGGCGTTAGTCCAACTCAGAAAATGTCAATCTCAACAAGATGATATCCGCAGTAAATCAATGTATACGAAGAGAACTAAACAATTAAATAAGGTTCCATGATAACAACAATATTAACGAAATTTAGATATTGCTTCATTAACACAATATAATAACTTTCAATAATAGAAAACAATTTAAACTGCTAATTCAGCTACAATTTCGGCAACAATCTTAGTAAATAATCGTTCTCTTGAAATTATGATATATTTTAGCGTTAATACGGATAATAAATGAGTTCTATATCCAACACTGATCAAAATATTAAAATTTTGTTTTCATCCACGTTTGTTTAGACTGTTATAATTATTAATTAAAATGATATCGGTCAATTTATGTACCGTACATTTTTAAAGCATAGAGTAGAGTTGATAGATATTTCTCTGAAATATTACACTTATTATAGCTATAATATAATATTAATCTTTTCATTATACTCATCCATTTGAAGATCTGTGAATTATACTCACGGATAGCAGATTATTACAGTCTACATCTTAACTTACAGGTTGAGGTATCAACTTGAGCCAATACAGCCATAAAAGTAAATATGGATATTAAAATCAGTATCGAAAACACTAATCGATACGTAATTCGGATGCTAAAATTTATATTAAACATAAATATACACAAATACTTATTATTGTGCAGAAATTTAGGTTGATTGCAATCTACTGCATATAGGAACAGTTGTATAAGATGATATATTTTATGAATAACGATCAAAATTAATTTTATACGCAAGTCAAAGCCTATCATTGAAGAAAAATTCATATTTAATTTGTGATTTCAATGCCAGGTATAGGAATTGCAATGTACACCATCCATTCAGTAATGCATGATAATTAATTTATCGAATATGGCCATTAAGACGGAATAAGATAGAAACTAATCAAATTGCGTATTAATACTTTAAGCTAGTGTAGAAAAATTTTTGAAATATTAATTCCTCTACAAAGGAGATGGCTTTATCGAAAATAGGACATAAATTTTACCCTACAACTAAATTATTCTTATGTCTGTGAATCCAAAATAAAACGTAAAAGTTTACTTAGTTTCAGCGTAATATGTTCTAAATCTATAATTTTTACCGATACTATACAAATTGCTTGGCAATAAAATTCAAAAAGAATATTCAGTCATAAGTAACTTTGTAAAAATTTCTTACGATCGCAGTAACCAAATGCTAATTGCAGCGGAAATTGTTATACCAATTGAATAAACTAGTAACAGATAACCTTCAAACATATATTGATATCGAGTTCCGGCTAATTTCGCTGAAAAGTACTAAAATTAAAATAAATATTATACCATCTTATATCTCGGCAGATAGAAACTGTTCAAAGAGTACGATTCCTTCAGAGTACAAGATTCGCTAATTGTTTCATGATATCAAGATTATCCAATCACCAATACCCTAAAATTAATAGGATATTACTTTCATATCAAACCAACATACCGAACTAGCAGTCATAAACATATTAATTGGAAGTACAGTTCCAATGCCAATAAAAAAGAATATCACATATACCATATGAAACCTAAGAGAAATGACATCAAAAAGATAAAACTCAGTTTAATTTCAATTCCAATCCATCTTGCCCTTTATCCAGAATTATTTTAACTTAAAACATTCCCAGTTTTTATAGGAATATTAAGATGGCTGTTTAAATTATTGGAATATTGTTAGTCATAATAATTTACAACTGGAATATTATACTAATGCAGGCTTTCTATAGCCAAGTTACGTCGGGTCACTGGTAACAGATTTTCGAATTAAATGTAAAGTCGTTACTTCACTTTCTAATACATTTGTTATTATTAATGTATCCACCCTCACTGACGACGATGGTAACCCTTGTCTACTGATTGCAGTGCATCATAATTAAGAATGACAAATAAAATTTCGGTATTTTATCCTTCCTTAATTTTCCCTCATTGCTAAAATATATCTACTCAGTCGACCTTATGATCTTTTTATCGGAAATTATGTCTAAATTTAAAAATTCCAATTTTGAAAGTTTAAAGCTTTTTATAAAAGATCTTTTTAAGATTTTACACGCTGACTTTATACTAGCAAAATGGAAGTATTATTTATAATAATGCAAGCAATTTAACCCGTATTTAAGACGTTACAACAGAATTTCACCCGCTGTAAATATATTAAAAATAGTCGTCTATTTTGTACCCACTTTCATAGGACTAACGCACCATGACAGATTAGCTCTTATAGCCTCGATGATGAAAGTTGCAATGATTAAATCTTAGCTTTACGCTGTAATGGGTGGGATTTCCTTGAAGAAATCTCCATAGAATCGTAAAACCTATCTCTTTTATTGTTGTAGTTTAATTTAATTATCGTAGAATTTATCTATTCTAAAGCATAGTAAAATATTTAATTTGATGAAAGTAAATATTTCTCTCGTTTTATCTTAACAACTTTGTTTTATTATAGTAGAGTTTATCTATTCTATCTAAATTACTGTAAATATTGAATTTGATTTACTGTAAAATTATCTGTTCTATCTTTATAGCATTAATTTGTCAAAGTTGTGTTTGTTTATTCTATCCAAAGGATAGCAAAATATTTAATTCGATTACTGTAGAATTTGTCTATTCTTTCTGATTCATTTTAAATATTAGATTTAATTTACCGTACATTCTGTCTATCCTATCTTTATAGTATTATTTTGTTATATTAAAATTCATCTACTCGTATTCTATCTAAATTATAGTAAGACATTAAATTTGGTTACTGCAAGATCTATCTCTTCTATCTGTATACTTTAATTTCGTTATAGTAGAATTTATTTATTCCATCCAAAGATAGCAAAACATTTAATTCGATTAAGGTAGAATATCCCTCCTTTATCTTTAGAACTTTTTTTATTATAGTAGAATTTATCTAAACTATCTAAATTATAGTAAAATATTGAATTTAGTTCCTGTTAAATCTATCTTTTCCATCTTTATAGTTTAATTTTTTATAGTAGAATTGATATATCCTATCTAAATTATGGGTAAAATATCTAATTTCGTAGTAGTAGAAATAGGCCTATACTATCTTTATAATAGATTTTTAAATTTTATCGTCTTAGAATCTACAGGCTCTATCTTTACAATAAAATATTCAATTTTGCTGTGATAGAATCTAAAGGCTCTATCTGTATTCTAAATATTTAATTCCGTTACTATAGAATCTTTCTTCAATCTATGCTAAAAATTCTGTGATTATTTACTTGCCTGCAGTGTGACACAATAAGATAGTTAATCTATAATGGCGCTATTTTGGGAGTGTTCTTAGAACTTTTTCTACATTAGAACGGAGAGAATAAAATAACTATTCAAATGCACATGGTCTCAAAGCTCTCCAATTGTTTACTTATTCACATAGACAGACAATTGCATTCTACTTTTTGATCATTATTCTTGTATTATACATTATAAACCGGAAAATACTTTCTACTATAATGATTTTCTCTTTCTCCACAGATTTCATAAGATAAAAGATATAAGTATAATTGCTTTAGTAGAGATCTTTTGATGATTAATAAATCATTTCTCGACGCTTATAGTGTACTGCTCTGTGTCCAATAGTGCAACTTTTGCTAGCTGCGATAGATAATACATACATCTTAATCCCTGGGGGCTGGATGTCGTAAAAGGAAAACCAATAGCACAGTTTGGGTTTCAACCTGATCGAGAATACCACCCAAGCAACGCTGAAGGAAAAAATGGCAATTACTAGCATCTGATGCTCTCGCAATTAAGCTATATGCAACCTATTGATCGTTATTTGGTGCACTGCCAATCGTTTTAATGGTTACTGTAGTGTTGGTAGTATAGGCAAACTTTTACTATATGCTAGAAATATGATGAAATTAATCTGATAAACCTAAGCTATAGTTTAAGCAGTTGTTTTTCAGGCCAGAGTATGATTTTAGCTTCCTTCGCATAAATATGCCGTCGGATTTATGGGAAAATATTATAACCCTTTCATTTTTCACTCGAGATGAAATAACAGATTCTATAACTATTTTGGTATACAGCATTGCTTCCGCCAATTTCGGCCTTTTTATTCTATTAACGATGTTGCTTACTAAATCGTTGTGTTAATAAGGAATAATAATAAGATGAATTGCCATCAGCAAACTACATTCAATATCATAAGCTATTTTGTGAAAGCTAAACATGTTGGTAGTAGAAAATTATCATGTTTTAGTACCGGTATCGTAAGCCATTTGAATTAGGTAGAACTAGATGATTAAAAAAATAATCGGCAGTCTCTACAAAAGTATTTGAACTCGATAGACTTATTTAGCAGGAGTTTAATCTGGAATCGTGAAAATTCCAACCGTTCACAACCACATTTATGACTATTTTATAGTTTTTGTTCGATTCATTTGTATGTATTGAGTTCACAATCCACCTACCGATCGATTGGCTCATCATTCGTTTTCCAGTCAGTCTGCGAGGCCAATTTTTTAAGCTGGCTAGCATCATCTCCTTCATCCGCTGATAAAGCATCTCCTGATAATTTCCTTGTCATTGAACTCAACTTGTGATCAACGTCTATAAGTACGATTCGATCAGGTAATATCGTTCTACAAACTGTCCAGAATGATTATCCTACTGGAAAAATCACTATTTTAAGTCATTCTACGTATATCAAAATACCCTCAAAGCACCAACCAACATAACTACAACTGTTCATACTCTAGGGAATTAAAGACGATCCCGCGGCGATAAAATAGCATCACTGAAATGAAAGATAAAACAGCCTATACACCCCATTATCACCGCAGTCGTCATAATAAATTTTAATTATTATCTATTTTTGAGAAAGGAAGCATCGGGCTATATCGTCTCTTGGACTAAAAAATGTAATTTAAATAAGCTTTGAAATAGCAATTAATCAAGATAGACAGAAAGTTGAGTAGAAAAGTAATGCGTTCCTGCAAAATCAACTAATAACGCTAGTTGTTACTAGGCTAGCGAACTTTCGAGTAAAGTATGAAATGAATTTAAAACTTTTGATTTGCATACCTCATTACAATCTCCCTAGTGTATTCAACTGTGATCCATTAAAAGGACGTATATTAATTTAAATACACTATGCTTGGTTAGTAGTTAATTTTAAGACTAAGTCGTGGACTAATCAATATCAATTTAATAAGAGAGCTATTAGACTTACGTAAAATAACTACAATTGGTGGTCGACTAGGCTTTAAGAGTAATTATAGATTCATTAATTTATCTTAATTGAAAAAGCCTCAATATATATTAATTAAACTGGGAACCTTTTAAAAGTCTTGTAGGATTACTAGATGTTGAAAAATCTCGTAGACTAATGAGCCAAAAGCCCAGCCATAATAGTGTACATGCATTAAAATAACTACGTTTAAAAGAATGCTCGTATTGAAGAGTAGTTCCAGCAATTTAACTACTGTATTAATTATTGGTCTAATATAAAATCGATAAGCTACGGTAAAGCACCATAAACATATTAATAGAGAAGGGTTACTCGACTTTAAGAAAAACTTGACATTATTAAATGAAGTGATATTGATGCAAATATCGCCGATAGCCAAAATGGCTAGATTTTTAAGGATAGTTTTTGACTATTCCAACTTCATTCAGAATGAGGCCATAATGATTATAAGATAACTACGTTTGAAGGATTACCCTAGTAGACTTTTTACGAGAGCGTATCAGAGTGATCAGCTAAAGTAGTCTGTAAAATATAATCATTATTTAAAGGTGGATAGAACGCAAAATTAGGAGATATTTAAACAAAAATGAGCAAATTTCCACCCTGATACTTTGTGCAAATGCGATTTAATATCTCAACTGATCTTATAACCCTATCTTGGGATAGGGTCTAATTATTCATTAAAAGTTTAAAAACAGTGAAGATTACCCAAAGTCAGTATTGGTAGCCGTCATATCGCTCATCACCTTTTAGAACTAAATTTTTTAATTCCTTTCAAATTTCAGCCAACAAGGCACTTTACAGTACTCTAAAATTTCGTCAATGACAGCATCATTTAAATATTAATACTTTTGGAAATGGATTTTTTAATATTCAGCAATAGCAAAATATAAAATATACTACAAATATCTTATTTAAGAGTGGAGCTAATTTCTATCATGGAAATCGAAAAGAGAATCCGCTCGAAAATTAATACCGTACTAGTTCATTCAATTGCAGCAAATTCGTAGGGAAAATTGAACCAGCATTCAAGTAAAGGTTCAAAAATCGATTGCAGCTTGAAATAGAATATCTAAACATTTCTTCAATTTTGTAACCATTTACAACGAAATAAGTTTAAAAACTTGCTCTAGTACAGAGTACACGGTAAATAGTTACTGAACCTCTGATAGGTCTATCAAATGGTAATACTATCTGTTAAATGAGCACATTATCGTAAACTGTCAGCAAAGCGACGGGAGTTTGCACTAGTTTATTTGAAATCAGAATTTACTAGTAAAGGTGTCTCGCTATCAAATGCATTAAATACGAAATGTCCATGCTAATCCATTTAACATCTAATTGACTGTACATCGTGATGTGCCAATCTCTTCAGTAAGAATAGCATAATTGGTCAGCCACTTTAAATTACTATATAATGCAAATATGGCAAGATCTTAGAACGACCACCAGGCAATTGTTTTTATTTTAATCTATTCACTATCAAATTGGCTCTGCGTGATGATATTCCATGCTGTCCAGCAAAGAATATATAATTGGGTTTGCTACTTTTACTTACTATGTAGTACACTATGGTAAGACCTTGCAGTGCATTAGTTTTATTCTCCTATGCTTTTGTATAATCTACTCTATTTTGTGCATCAATACAATAAAAAATGGCAAAAATTAAATAATCCTTAGTTATTGGGCTGTTCTATGTTCGAAAGTTGACAGGTCAAACAAGAATTAAGAATTGATGAGTTTATGAACGTCTACACGGCTAATTTTACGTATACTTATGCTTTTCCGACTTATTGCTATTTTCATGGCATTTTTTGTAATTTTAAAGATAAGTTAAGTTACAGAACATGCATATGAATTACACCTGAATGATAACTGTGATATACTATAGGCTTATTACAGAGTAACTTTCGCCTAGCTGTTATAATATGGTTTCCATAAGATAACTTGCCTAGGAATATGTTGATATTAATTTATCTATGGCGTATTACACATTTTAATAGATAAATGCGTAGTTTTAAAATATTATCTATCCACTGATAAATAATATTTATGTCGATTTACTATAAATTGACTGGTTTTTCCAACAAAGTTTGCATTCAGTTTTGCCTAGGAAAGACTAGCGATATTACTATTCTTCCTGACGATAAAAGACCAATATCGTTAGCTAGTCAGTTGACCCTTGGTCGTCTAGTTGGAGTAGTCTTGGATAACAAGACTACCTTCGCCAAATAAACTATTTTAAAAAGGGACTAAGTCTAGTCTACATGTAACCCGTTAGGGGCACATTTGGCTGTTATAGGCTTAGTACTGACGCACATTTAGAGACCCAGGTTTCCTTGTCGTGAGTTGACTACGGCAGTCGCACTGTAAGTAAATATTAGAGAGGACAAACCTAACAGTTGGCTCATCGTGTTCGTTGTTTGTACCAGTTCAATTTTTTCTAGTTCTAAATTTAGATTTATAACAAGGCTCTACAAACTCAGATATAAAGTAGACTCATACAAATTCTGGTTTAAAATAATGATAATAGTATAGACATCTGTTATTTGCACCTTTCACGTTCAATGTAGTTACTGAGGGTAATCTACAAATCATCATCAAACTGTAAATAATAAGACACAGAGACTTTAACGTATAGCAGTAGTATTTAGACCTTCTATAGTATAACATACAGTACCTAACTACATAATCTATCAAAATCATGATAGCTTGGTTATTAAAAGATCTAACTCTTCCATTTCGTTCAGTATAACCACTAACCAATTTCCTTATATATCAAGATATCTTGCAACTCAAGGTACAAATATGTTTAAAACAACCATAGGTATGCTAACCCAAGAGTATTCCACTCTTCAATGGCTATTAGAAAACTCTTCCGATCGACATAAAATTCAATAACGCTGAAACAACTCGATTCAATTGATCATTTCTTAGTAGTTTTATTTCTTATAATTAACGAAAGTGCTTTAAACGAAGCGAATCATTATAGTACAGTCGGCATAAACATTGACAAATATAGAGATCCAGCCGTTCGTATATCGGCTGGTAGTCGTGCATGAAAATAGTCATGAGAAATTTTACATCCTATGGGAATGCAAATACAGCATCCTATTCAATAATTGTAATTATATTATAAGCTATGATTATTTCCCGTACAATTGGCCTGAAGTATTGAGCCGATTCCAGATTGGTTTTACTTATTCTCGACCAACATAAGCTTAGATTGGAAAGCATATTTGAACAGAATAATGTAAGAAGCATCAATTTACAATGGAAATGTTATAGTAACCTTTGCTAAAGGCAATCTATGCAAAAAGAAATATGGTTAAATTAAGTACTATCATAGGCACTGGCTTTAAACAATTAAAAGTGATATTAAGTACAAATTGATATAAGAGTAAAATGAATATCGATTTGTAACAACGAAAAGCTATCAACTAAAGTTATGCCATAATATACGAAAAGTTAAGACTAAAATCAGATTAAGAGATCATAAGATATAGAATAGGCTATTGGTTTTCACTTTTCAATAGGTAGTAAAATCCAATCATCCCTATTATAACATCGATATCTTGTCTAAAGTAGTAGCATAGAAAGAGATCATCAGGCATAGGACAGACGATTGATGTTTAGTTTTCAATATGTAATAAGATGTAGTCATCTCTATTACAATAGCGATATCTTGTCTATAAAGTAGTAGCATAGAAAAAGATGATTAGACACAAGATGGACTATTGGTTTTTACTTATGGAAATGTAGTAAAATCCGATTATTTCTATTAAAATATCGATATCTTATCTAAAGTAGTAGCATAGAATGAGATTGCTAGATATAGGATAGGCGATTGGTTTTTTAATTGCAATAGGCAGTAAAATCCAATCACCCCTATTAAAACATCGATATCTTGTCTAAGGTAGTAGCATAGAATGAGATAGTAAAGATTATGCGATCAAAATTTCATAAGTAAACTAAGTACAACAGTTTGAGTTATAGGTTACTATGATTATATTTCAAATTATTGAATTAGCAAAAGAAGAATATGATACAAATATTGGAAAATAAATTTGATTCTTGTTGATGACATGCTTTTGTTCATGATCTTAAATTGCAGTAATTTATAAGACAAACCATGATATTACTATCAGAACTGATAGAGAGAATGACTAAATGATAAACTATGCTAATTATTGATTTGAATTAGAATACCAGTAGGATACTATCTAGACCTTTGGCTATCGTCGTTCATAAATGAATTAATTAATATCGCCTTTTATTATAATCGTAACGATCCTCTTGCTCATAATAATGATGATCAGACATTTCTTGACTATGACCAGTTGGAGCAACATCAACTCGTCGCGGTGTTGATACCCTTGAGCTAAATTTTGGATTATCACTTGGTGTAGCTCGGCTGCATAACTTGACAAATAAGGCCATCAAGATTATAAAACCAGCAATAATTAGTGCAACCGCCCATGGATATTGTTTCATCCAATCCAACATATTTCTTATACCTTCTGCCGAGAATAATAAATTGGTTAATTTCGTTAGCGGTCCATTTTCATTAACAGCACGGCATTTACCAAATACATCGCAATAGCCTTGGAAGTTGTTACAGGAAGAGCCAGGTGCTTGTTGAACGCTAAAATTGGCTAATGCACTAATCGTCTTACTTGAAACACAAGTATTACCAGATTTACAACATGTATTACAATAATCGGCTTGAGTAGTACAAGCACAACTGGCTAAATCAGCAGCTAAACATATCGATCCATCACAATCACCATTGCTACATACATTACTCCCCTTACGACATGATGTTCCATCTGGTTTCGATGCCGGTGTTGGACATTTATCCTGATAGCGGCTACCATTGCAGTAAGCATTTTGGCTGCATTCAGTCGATACTGTGCATAACTGATTATCACTTGATTCATAGTATCGGCAATTTGTAGGATTGCAACAAATGCCAGAGCTTTGGCCACAAACAGAGCCTGCTTTAAGGGTACATGCTTGATAACCAGCAGGCTCTTGAGATGGATTATCATAAGGAGCATTGCAACAGTTATCTTGGCAATCCGATCGATAACCACAATCACACTGTTCATTGCCTTCAACGACCCCATTGCCACATATAGAAGTAGCTCGATTTACAAAACAACCACTGCTACTAATTCCTTTAGCATTAATGACAGGTTGCATATAGTTTTTACTACAACTTGAAAATTGCTTGTTGTTAGGATCTCGGCCTGTAGTTGCTTGTGGATACATAATATAATTGCCTTGAGGCGAGCCAGGCGCACATTGTGTATTAGTCGTAGGATCATGTTGCGACCCAAAATTATGGCCTAGCTCATGGGCAAATGTAACTTCTGTCACGGCTGTACTAACCCTTGTGCCATAGTTTAAAATAGTCACAATACCAGCATTTAAAGACATTTTTTGCCCCTTATAGGCGCTATTCTTAGCACAAATACCAGCATTACCCGTTGCACTACCAACCCAAGCTAAACCCAGGACGCCATTATCGAAATCACGATCAGCAAAGGTGTAAGCTAAGCAGTAGGGATCATGATTAGCAGTAGAAGTAATATCCAAATAGCTTGATACACCGATATTACTTGGAGCAAATGGGTTATTAGGCTGGCTGGCATCACTTGTTGTATTAATTTTCATCCTACGAACGATAAATCCGATACCATCAGCTGATGAATCGCCATCAAAATCAATTACTTCGTAAATTTTGTTGACTGCCTGAAGATAACCATTTAAAGCAGCGATAGCCTGTTCTTTACTACCCATATAGGTGGTAAAGGTATGATCTGCTTGTACCAAGAGCTGACAAGTATTTCTAGTTGGTGGTGCTCGTTTATTCCTCTTAGAATGAGATGGTTGATTTTGAAACATCGATGGAATTCTTTTGGTATCTAAAGCTTGTCCATAATGTTCCCAACTTTGTAATATATCACTCATACGAATATTTTCCTTGTCATCTAAACCACATGTACCCACTTGATAGCTTTTCTTGACTCGAACATCCGATCGTCGATAGACAATGGAATGGAAAGGCTGGTCTTTGGAGAAATAACGAGTCGATGGTTCGATATAATATTGTTCAGGATGTTCTTCTCCGGTATAAATTTTACCTTGAAAGATGCCATCGACTATCGTCCCATGCACAAGTGATTTTGCATCGTCAACCAAGTGTCCAGAAACGATATTATGCATGTCAAATTCGACCGGTTGGCCATTACCGGATTCGATCATAAAATCATCGGTGTATAAACTTGTATCCCGTTTAAGTCGTAATTGGAAATGTCTGTGATATGCGTGAAATTCTAACATGGTATGAGCGGATGGACTACGGCGTGATCTTTCATGATGTTCAGCAAATTCTTCAGCATCATAATTGATCACATCGTATTTCTTGAATTGGTCCAACATTGGTCGATTTCCAATTACCGATATTGGATAAAATATCGCTAATATCGCAGCGATAATCAAGCACAGGCAACGGAAATGGAGCATATTGAATCTGTTGCACAAAAAAGAACAGTATAAAATTAAATTTGGCGATTTTTTGGCGCACAACAATTCCTAACATAGCATTAATACTATAAGTGAATTATGAATTTCTACTATTTGTAATTCAATGTCTTGTTGATTCGTTCTTGTACATTAGTTAAACAATCAGTAATCAATAGCATCGACTTGCACAAGATTATTTAAGATGTCGTATACAAAGATATTCATACTTGATAGCCTGGTGATAACGTCCTTACTAATCAAAAAAGCTTTAGTTAATAAAGTCCTTCCGTGCTCATAAAAGAATGACTGACATTAGGATAACATAAAATGTATCCTTATTATATTATGTGACAGAAAGCTGAATTAAACATGTTTTAGTCAGTATTAACGACACATCAAGAATAAATGATGGAATTCTTAACACACTTTACTATCGTTAAAAAAAGGAATGAAAAATATCATTCCTGTTCCCTGACAAAATCAAAGATTAGCAGCTTTAATAACGTGCTGGTATGTGCTATAACATTGGCAAGCATTCTTCTGTCAGGGAATACTAGCGAATACTACTTTCTTCATCAATCTAGAGTATATCTTTCGGATATTAGAGCTTTTAGAGTAGCCTTTAACCCATTATTAGCTCAATTTGATAAACAAAATATCTGTAGCTTGTGAAATAAATGTAAGAATACTGAGATTACAACCATATCAAATTGAAGTAAACAATTGATTGTAGAAATAAGTATTTTAAATCAAAATTGTGTCATTAGTGATGGTATTTTTAATTGCCACTATTTCTACTTGGAGTAGAAAATTCTTTCGATTCCTCTCCTCAATTGTTATTCGAACGAGAATGGATGGATTTATTTAAATGTAAAGAAACTGGACTTTAATTCGATGGCGTACTTTGACTCATGCTAAACAAAAACTAGAACACCTTCATTCTAAAAAATTTTACGGTATGACATCGATCAAGACAGTATTCCATAGTGATTATAATTTAACTTTATAAAAGTACAGTATATCCAATATCAGTATGAGTCAAAATAAAAAAATAGATTACATCCTTTCAATCAAGATATCATTCTCAAAACATAGCAGGATAAAAATGATGCTTCTGTCTCATTCCATCTATTTAGACGCAAATAGCAACTTCATTTTCTCTCAAAATAAACCAAGTCATATTTATTGACTTCTTGTGATCAATATCGAAGAATCAAGACAACTCAGCTATTGAACAGTTGCCACAAAGTAACTTTAGTAATCAGTCGAAAAATGATTTACTACCAATAATTTCGAAACGAAATTATTAGAAAAGCAGCGTAATAAAGTAAACTTTAACGGTCTACCTACCTTTGAATAGGATGTAAAACGAAAGATTCTGAATCAAATGAAAATCATGAGGTTATTTAATCCAAGAAATGATTGAAATGTCGAATAACAACTTTCATTTGCCAAGCATATAACAAATTAACTTCGCTGTATAAATAATTTATCGCTATTTATAGTAGCTTATGCGTCATTGTAAGCTATACTAATATAGTATAAGATTAGGACAGCAAAGTTAATGCGCTAAGTTTATTTCCAGCCCTATATTAATTAAGTTATTTCATTTTTTTGATTGTCATACACTTGATAATGATGAAGAAGAGAAAAGAGAATAGGAGCGGCCCAGCTTAGCTGACAAAGCCTTCATCATTACGTCAGTTTAATTCACCATGGTAATCATTTCGTCACTACCTCCTCATTATGGATATCCATCTATATTTAATCATCCTTTTCATATCTTGTATATGGTGTAGCGTAGTCGTCTTTCAAGCATAGGCTATCAGTATCTAGTATTAAGATGAAGATATCTTTGGTAATAAAGTAGCTGATATCCGAGTTTTCTAGTCGATATTCTATTCAGTATTTAGTTATTCTTTTCATGCGCTTAACTTGTATATTAAGCAGTCCTCCTTAAGAATAGACTGTATATCAAGATAAAAGATAGCTTTGGTAATCAATGCAGTAGACGATATCTGATTATTCTAGTCGATTTGCTATTTAAAATTTAATCCTTTTTTCCTGTCTCAAATATTGAGTAGTCCTCCATAAAGCATAGACTGTATATTAAGATAAAAGATATCACCTGAAATAAATACTGTAGCTGATATCTGATTATTCTAATCGATAATCTATTCAATATTTCATTATTTTTTCGTATCTCTTATACTGCGTAGTCCTCCTTAAAGTATAGATTGTACTTTAAGATAAAAGATGTTTTCAGTAATAAATACGGTAGCTGATATGCGAGTATTCTAGTCGATATCCTATGCAATATTTAATTATTCTCTTTCATATGCGTAGCTCGTATGTTGAGTAGTCCTTCTTAAAGAATAGATTGCATATTAAGATAGAGGATATCCTCAGCAATTAATACGATAGCTGTGTAATAGCTTGCGCTATTATGCTAGGTCCTAAGTTTGTCTTGTACGTAACACGAGTCTAAATTTTAGTACGCACTCCGGTTGATCGTATCATCATGTACTCACTAATTTATTACACATCCGTACAACTTACTATCAGCATTAATATGACTTAACGTCACTTCGCTACAAGCTGATATTCAAGTATCCTAGTCGATATTCGTTCAATATTTAATTATTTTTTTCATGCACGTAGCTTGCATATTGCGTAGTCCTCCTCACAGTATAGATTGTATATTAAGATAGAAGATATCCTTAGTAATAAATACCGTAGATTATATGCGAGTACTCTAATCGATGATATTATAATCGATGATATTATATATTCATTTAATCCTCCTGTTTTACTCAGGCATATAATTCATTTAGTCATCTCTAAAATGTAGATTATATAATAAAATAAAAGCCATTCGTGGTGATTAATCCTGTAATTGATATGTCAGCAGGTATTCTAGTCGAAATTATTTTCAATATTTAATTATCTTTTTCATTTTTCGTTTATAATCTAATCATCTCTAAAGTATAGATTGTAAATTAAACTGAAAGATATCACCGGTAATTAATACAGTAGTTTATATGCGAGTAGGCATTTTAGTTGTTGTTATATTCAATAATTGATCATCTTTTTCATATTTTCGAGTACGGATTGTACTATACGCGCATGTTAAAATCGAAATTACTTTCGTTCATTATTTAAAGTGCTGATATGTAAGTAAACATATCTTTTATTTTGTATAGACACCTTTTAACTACAGATTGTATATTAAAGTAGAAGTTTTTCTCCCTGATTAATGCAGTAGCTGATATGCGAATATTTAGGTTGATGCTATATTTAATATTTAATAATCTTTTCATATCTTGTATATTGTCTAGTCATCTTTTAAGCATAGAATATCTATAAAGAAGAAAGTTATTCTCGCTAATTAATGTAATAGCTTACTGTATACGCGGATAATCTAGTTGACACTGTGCTAACTGAAATAGATTAAATATAACAGATTTTTTCAAAAAATAAGTATAGTAAATTGTGTAATATAATGTAGCGATCAATTCTATAACAATTATACACCCTTCATAAAATTATCTCCGATGATCACAATCAAAGTAGACATTCAATATCTTACCCAAAATCTTTTCCATTTTGTAGGTAGTATGTATAGGCTAATATATTATAGCCGATATTAAACGGATTAATATACAGTAACGAATAAATACGGTACTGCAAATTTGACACATTACGTTATCACATTCATCAATTTACATTTCTGATATGTACCATTATGTCAAATTATCAAAATCAAAATATGCATCCTAGATTAACGTGTTATCCTAGTAAATCTAAATTATAAGTAGATACCACCTTTCAGTAGACATTGAAGAACAAGAGGTTACATGGCATTACTAATACAACCAATAAATAGCAATGTAATATTTATTTATAACTCCATCCAATGCCAGCAGAAGGATGTTTGAAACCTATCGCTACATTTAACTGGCATCATAAGAGTATATATGGATTGAACGCAACATATGCATAAATTTCCATTATCTCTGAATAATTTCTACTAAGAATGAAATTCAATTGCATCATAATTTTTGATATTTTATACGAGCATAAATATTATCAGAACTATCATAGCTCCAGTTAAATTATCATCAATAGAATTTTAGCTTCCAATATTATCGGATTGATTAATACATTAAGTCCTCTTTCAATGCATCGAAAGTATTTAGCTCAGCCATACGTAGATAACGTTGCAAATGTTGGAAATGACCTGCTTTTTGAGCCTCTGAAACAATTTTTTTATACGCAGACACATCCTTAGCTTTAATGTAAGAATCGATAGCTTCCTTAATCAGATGAGAGTCTAGTTGAGCCTTGCCTAAAATGCTCCACACTACTGGCTCTTGACAATACTCTGCAAACTGATAAGCATACGCTAGACTTGATTCATTATTGATTAAGACCTGAATTGCTATTGCCTTGCTCTTTAACTTTTTTAATACTATAAAAGCCTCATGATAGAAACGATTTCTTGTAGCAACTGTGGCAATTTCAATGTGATCGTAATGTTGAAGGTTTGTAATAAAGTCCAATAAATATTGATGACGAACTTTCATAGCTGTTAAAATCAGCAAATTCTGCAGTGTTTCGTTCTCAGCATATATTGAATTGTCTTTGATTAGTTTCCCTATAATTTTAATTACTTCATAGTGCAAATTAGCTGCAATCAATGCTCTGATGATTATAGTAATTTCGTCGCTATTATGCTGCCTCGTAATGGCAACGGGAAATAATTGATCAATCAATTCCTGCCTCCATTCATTACTGTTGCTTAACACTTTTGCCCATAGGTCAAGTTTGCAGCGCTTCATAATATAACTAGCTAAGCAATCAAATAGTCTATTGCTGTAGCAAATCTAAAAAAATAGCAGGCAAAATTGAATATTACATTATATCGACAGCAAGAATTCTTTAAAAAATAATTAGTGACTCTTATATCCTACGTTGAAGACTGTATCATCATATTGATCCAATTTCTCATTTTCAACATCAAGAAAGCATTCCACTGCCTGAAAACATTAGAATACCGTAACATTAATTATCCCGTAGAGAGATGTTTTACTGCATTACTTTCTAATTATTGCAATTATAAGCCGAAACAAGGCATTAATAATTACTTTTTTAGGTTTTTGAATAGCAAGATAAATGGAAGATGCAGTAACGGGATTCGATGACCTAAGTAAATCTCCCAATTCTTCGCTATTTTCAAGCTATTAAAAATATTTTAGAAAGAATTTAGAATCTGCAACAAAACTCAATTGAAATAAGAATAGCTCATAAATGTTAAAATGAGAGACTAGATATTTAAGATATGTTGCATTAAATTCATTTTAAAAAGAAAGATACGAAACATAGCTTTAAAACTTGGCGTACGTTCGCACTATAGATGTCAGATTTATTGCTCGAATGCAATTGTGTTTCGTGGTGATTTAGAATGAATACGAAAATTTTAATTCATGAAATTCTTCATAATGGAAAGTGAAATAAGAGTAACCGAAATACTGGTTTACCTTTGCTTGTTTCAGCCAATGTTCTAAAGCCTGATTCTTGCCAGTATGAATCAATCGCTTGGATAATTCAAGTGATTCATAACGATTCAGCTTGCCTTGCCTTAATAAGACATCAAAATATATCGCTAAAGCGGTAGTTGTTCTTGGAATATGCTGTTGAAATCTTTGAATAGTTTGTGATGTTCTTAAGACGCCCTAATCCATATTACGAGCAAGAATGTGAAAATTTGACTTGAATATTAGTAAATCAGTCGCCTTAAACAAGACATTGACTTGCCTTCTACATGAGTATTAGTACAGTGTACAAACGTGTTTTAAAGTGTATATGAAATTATTAATGCTTGAATACTACTACGTGTGGATGCTTTATGTTAGATCTTTTTGCGCTATGATTATACTTATACTCATATCAATAAGAATAGTAAGAACTTGAAGAATACTCTAGCAACGATGAAGAACTAGAGAGCACTACAAAATAGTTAAACTAATATCTGTCAAAATTCTCGTCAATTCGATACTCATAGTACGTATACTATATTATAGATGATATACTATATACTATAACTATACTTTCTACTTATATCAGCAAGAATAGTAAGAATGTAAAGAATACTCCAGCATTGATGAAGAACTGGAGAGCGCTATAAAACAGTAAATTATTAACATCTGTCAAAATTCTCATCAACTTGATACTTGTTCGCATGCATAGTTTCTAAACGTTAAAATTATAGATAATTAGAAAGCCAACCTTTGGCGCTGAGACTGCAATCTTTGCAGCTGCTACATATTCACCACTGTCAAATAGTTGATTAAATTCCTCGATAAAAAGATCTTCAGCACCACTTAAATTGCAACGGAGTGCCACCTTTCTGGCCAGGGCCTTATTTTGGAGGGTATTGATAATGTAGGGCACGATATTTTCTGTATTCATGCTGGTAGAAAAAACCTGATATAGAATCAGTATTGAAAAGGAATGAAAAAAAGTAATTAAGTTTACACCCAAGTTAGTTAAAATCATTCTCAAGTAAGCAAGGCACTCAAAAAATCATCTAGCCAATTTTACCTGCCCATTATCGTCGACACTTAAAATGCCATGAGATGATGTATCTAACGTTGCAGCAAAGGTATTTGCGTTGCTTAACTTACCCATATAAATACACTGCATAGATTCAATAGTGCACACATGGAGATAACTATATTTAGTAATTAGATATATTAGACCATGTTTTTCGTTTATCTGAAGAAGAAAATAGAAATATCATTTTGTTTCTCCAGTCCCTAAGCTTCTTTCCGCATGTTGATAAAAATAGTAAAGAACAATATCAAAATATTCTTGGGAAGCATGATCACTGCAGCAACTTTCCAATTGCACTAAACTAATCCCATAAAACTGACCTGAAGACAGACGGGAAAGTCATTTTGAATTTCTGAAGGAAAAAGTAGTTCCAATGTCTGTTCCTGGAATGGTTCATTGTTAAGAGGTGGATCTCCAATCTCCAAAATGCGTAGCTATCATGGTAATTAGAATTGATTGATGACATTTTATGAAAAATAGAGATGGCTAAGCGTATATAAATGCAGTTATAATCTTTTAAAATCTAGTTCGTTTTCGTAATCTTTTATTACCGTTCCACCTTTGAGACGACGAGTACCAATGATTAATAGATTCGAAGGTTCATAATTATCCCCCAGTTTTACGGAAGCAAAAGCTGCTACATGTCCTTCAATTAATTGACTTATTTTCGTTTCGGTATTGTAAAGTTGTAGAACACCAAGAACTCGATGATTCTAATAGCACCGAAAAATAACTTAAGTTCAATCAAGTTCTCCATACGTTAATACATGATGTCAAAATAGCGTTCATGGTTTCAATAATGACTTAAAATGTAGAAAAAGCGAGTAGTTAACTCACTTGCACTCTAATACCAATCAATAATGACCACTTTTTAGTATGATCGACGTGATAATTAATGATTTGGTAACCGTTTAAGGCTTGATGCCTAGCATGGATTTCATTCAGTTGGGTATTCCCTGAATATCGTTTAAATTACAGCAATGATTGATGAGATAGAAGATTTTAGGCCGCCATCTCTAAAGGATAATTTACTTAAATTGCTATAATAGTAGTATGGATGGAGTTCCATCATGTCATAAAATATGCGGCAGTAGTCGATTTATCCTTTTCTTTCATGTTATAGATTGTATTAAAATGCGTATAAAATCAAATTTTGTATCAAAAGCAGCAAATCGAAGTAAAATATTTTTATTCGCTACTTTTTCGTTTAAAATTTGCAGATGGCAATCGAGAAATAGGCTTGTTAATTCCCGATTTTGCTACTACAGTACTTTACCTTCCATAGACCAGTGATATACTTTTGTTTGAGTGACTAAGGCTATAACATTAACAGAAATCCACTTCCAGAATGTCGTATATTCCTGGAGGAAAATCGTTTTCAAACAAATTTTCATTTCTAAATCAAATGTTTGAAGCTTTTGACCCTCTACAAAATGGGAGCAGATGAAAATGTTAATCATAACCTACTCAGAAAGATCTGTGCCAAGTATTTAAGTTCATTAAATGTTTGTTTTTATGGTCTATTTCTCTAGGTGTTAGCATTGCCGCTAAGCTGAAGAATAATCTTGTATAAAATAATTTGACAAATAGCTTAAAAAATCGCATTTAATGTCATAGAATGGAAATAAAAATCCTATTGAATAAAAGCTATTAAGTTAAAGACATGCAAATAAATAGAATCAACTTGAAAGATCTATTAATATAGAGTACCTGACAGCTAAAATAAAGAAAGACAACCATTCTCAAGGTAAGTGATGTATATGCACCGTAATATTAGACTAGGAGATATATCGTTTAAGGTGAATTTTTGACTAAAATCTAGAAAATAGTCGGCTTAAAAGATGTATCGTTTGTTATTGTTATGGATAAAGGGAAACAATTTCAACGTAGCTCTGTCATTTTACCTTTAATTGCAATGACTTTAATCACCGGATTCATAATAGCGGACTCAGTCAATGTAGGACAAATTAATGGAATTTTTTGCATTGGTGAAGCTAAATCAAGGACAATGAACTGCGATTGATTAGGTTCCGTTTGCTGACGAGCACATATAAACCTATCCGATGGTATAGTTAATGCGTTAAATCCAACATCTTTTGCAAGTATTCCCTGATCCTTTAGCTATGATATCAAAATTAGATATGCAAAATGATCAATCGATAGCGAAGCAATCGTCGTGTTAATCACGTATAATCCATGTAGAAAAAATATCACAAAATGACCAATAGGTATTATTCTGCCTTGTAGGGTATTATCCTGTTACATTTACCTGGAGATATAATTTAGTCTTGAATGGTGCTATTTGATCCATCATCAACGTATACAATCTGCTTGAAACTATCCTTCAACCAAGCTACTTTCCAGCTTCGCTAATAAATGCTCTCTTAATTTACTTACTAAAGAGTCCAAATTGTCGCTACTCGTTTGCAGTCCAAGCCGATTTTGTCAGTTTGATAATAAGTGATTAATTAATTATGCTCATAATAGTCATCCAGTATTTGATGTTGTTTTAATCACTGTACAAATAAATGCATAGTAGTTACTAAGGTACAATATCACGAAATAGTCTCTTTAATGATCCTCCTATTGCAACTAAAAGTTTAGATTAACAGTCATGAGATATAAAAACGGTGAACGATTGTCATGTTTGATTCCAGTTCCCAATGTACCCAATCTACGTAAAACTATCCTTCAACTAAATCACTTACCAGCTTCCCTAATAATTAATTAATTGCTCTCTTAAAAAGTTCAGATTGCTCCTACTCACTTGTAGCCTAAGCTACTAATGTCAGTTGGATAATTGATTAATTATGCTTATAATAGTTATCCAGCATTTGATGTTATTTTAATCGCTATACTAATAAATTTATAGTAGTTACTAAGGTATAATATCATAAAATAGTCCTTTCAAAAGACTCCTTCGTTTTGTAGTTTAAAAAAAGAGTCCAAATTGCTCCTACTCACTATTAACCTAAGCCACTAATGTCAGTTTGATAAATGATGAAATTTTATAACTATACTTATAGTAGTTATCCAGTATTTGATCTTGTTTTAATCACTATACCAATATAGTAGTTCCTAAGGTACAGTGTCACGAAATAGTGCTTAATGATATCCTATTGCAGCTAAAAGTTTGGATTAGCCATGATGAGATTTCAGACAGTGAGCGATTGGCTTGCTGGATTCCGGTTCTAAATTATTTAAGAAATGATGGTCTAGACCATTTTCAATTAGTCCTTTAGTTTGATGTAACATACTTGAAATAGAGTAGAGTCATGAGAAAGCCTAATCATCAATTCTGATTAATCTGCTATTGCTATCTGAAAATGAACTATTTATTACGCAGCTTGGCAGTAGGAATCATTGTCTTTCATGTGGCTGCTTTCTACAACACTGAAGAAGAAGTGGAAATAAGCTATGGGAAGACAAATCCATGATTTTATATTTATTCAATTTAGTTGTCGAATATCATTTAGTCCCTCAGTACTGATTTGGTTTGCTGACGCATGAAATTAAATTCATACGTTTTGGACAATATTATATGATAGAATGTTCACCAATCGATTATGAATTCACCATAAAAGGAATCTATAACGTCAAGATTTTATTTCTTCAGAGATATGAAATTATTCATTAGCCCATTTCCTTAAGACTCTCTATTATTCGGACTCCGAAGAATAGGGAGTTCTATTTCCCTTGAATATGGATCATTGGATATTATTTTCGAATCTCAACATAACAAAAATTTCAGCATGCTTTTGCAAGATGCGATGGCGTAATCCTCGACACGAGGATTTAGGTGTAAAATAGAGAATGGAATGTTTTACCATTGGCGTTGATGACTGATAGATATAAATGGATGTCAATCTTACATAGAATTAGCTCATTTGATAGACCAACCATTGTGCAGACTGTCAAAGTTTATTTATTATCCTGCATAGTAGAAATCCTGCTGAGTCATAACAAGCCGAAGATCGGCCTCTACAGCTCAAAACATTCCATGCATGTAAAAAGACCAACCGACCTTGTTTGATTATTAAACATTTAAACTCTGCAAATGCTGAAATAAATTTCGTTACCTTAGGAAATGATTTCATGCTATCATGTTGCATGACATGTTGTAAAATGATTTACATGATGCTTAAAGCTCAAGCCATTTAGAATTGCCTAACGAGTTAACCGCTGTTTCGTTTTACCTCACAGAAAATGAAGCCGATTACAAATTTCATTTGTTGATCGCTTTTAACTTTGCCTAGGTTAAAGATTGAGCGTATTCAATCTTTAATGACCGCATCCTTTATTACATAACTGAATTTTTGTCGCTTTCGTCAAACCTTTTGGTGCATCTAACACAAGTTTTTAATGGATATTAACATTCATTGCATTTTCTGATGATTTATTACCCGTTACTGAAGAAGCATTCATTGAATTCTTCATGGTTCAAAATAGCCACCTCATTTACTTGCTGTTCGATTGACAGATTACTCAGTTTATTAGTGTTGTACAACTCCTATACCAATTTATTATTCTCTACTAGTGATGTATAAATTGTTTTCTTCTCAGTTCATCAATTGCTGCCGTCTACGTGACTGATTAGAATTACTTACTCTGTTTATCCGCACTGTACGATCTTCAATTTTCTCCTTAAGAGGTTCATTCTAAATCATACTGATCATTTCCCTCAATTTCATCCTCCATTTTTATGACATTATAGAACTTTATTGATTTTGGATTATGATTGGCTAGCCTACAGTATACTGATACTTCTACACATTGAAAATTTTATTACATTTACCTACCATAATTATTTTGTTTAGACGATGTTGAAAACTGGCCGTTAACGGCCATTCTTTTTACATTTTATATAATATACGACGGCAAATTTTCTTGTTTAATCTAAGGCACTTTTCCTCTTCTTCATCACGTTAAATAAAATACTGCGCATTTACAATTAACACTGAGGTGATTGCACTCGGGTTTAATGGGCACTCGAGGAAAGAATTTTGTACCTTTGCAAACTCTAACCAAAGGCCTTAACATTCATTAGGGAATATTATTGCATCATTGTCACAGAATATTACCGATCTTTAATTATTCTTATCCTCTGTTTTACAGATGAATACTACGATAAGATGTTATAATCATTAACTTAATTAGCATTTTTTGCAAAGATTGATCCAAATACTTGTCATTCGCTTTGCTTTTCTCATATTAAATATTCATTAGGAAGCATCGTTGCATCAATGATTGGTCGAAATCCTATGCTCATTATTTCCATTGCTTTTTGATACTAAATATTCGTTTACTTACCGGTAAACACTGGAATATGATCGTGCAATCAATAAATTATCAACTAGCATTTCTGTAAAAATTTATTGAAATACTTCTCATTCCTTCACAAACTAATTCTCAATAAATCCATTCTCTAACGCTACTATCATTTCATCAAAAGTCCATTTTCCATTCCTAAAATGATCTTCTTACTTTCCTACAAATGAAGTACTGTTGATTAATCGCATTGCTCTATCTCGGATAGGAAAGAGTTATAGTTGTTCCTGATTTATGCTACATTTATTACATGATAAATAAAATTGAATTCTTTTTATTCTTAAATTTAGACAATATTTCCGAATCGTCATCACTGTACCGAATAAATTCCACACCTTAATTTTTAGCAAAAACAAGACAGATAGGCTCAGTACTAGCAAAATTCATTTTGAAATAATACAGTAGTCACATAATCTTATAGAAGAAGATGGTATTACTCTATATTAGATTGTTTTATTCTCGATAAATAGTATTTACAATGTAATAATATTATATTTGCCGATGAATTAAACATTTAAATTGATATGAAAAAATGATCAGTTCGTAATAAATACATGGATATGGCATAGAAGTAGTAAGCCAAGAGCTTAAGGCTTAATTACTTTAATTAATAAAGGACTACATCGGTTACTAAATAGTATTTCTCTAGTCAACAATGTATTATTTTTAACTAGTAAGCCAATAAGATGATTGTTGAGTTACATATTTAGCATTAGGTATAATTATTTTATATATCGCATTGGTTACTAAATATTAGTTGTGTAGTTAACAAAGTCTTATTTTTAAATAGACGATAGTTTGTCCTCAATGAGTACAATAGCATAGCACAGAAACAGCTGCATAGACGAATGTGAAGGCATTCAATGTACATTTTAAAGTTAAATCCGTTGGATCTGGCGATAGTTAGAAATTGATGATGGTCCTGATCTTTGCACCTCATCCTATCTTGCCTTAGAATTTCAAATAATCTATGTGACAATTAATGGCAACTGTAGATAATTAATTTACTCTATCTTGGCTCATAGTAAGCTTTAAAAATTACTTATTGACTAACCAATTCAGTTATGGTTCAATTTCATATTTTTGACCAATTGTACATAACAGTCATAATTAATTAATTTATCCTTGAATAAAATTTTTGCCAGACGCTCTGCTCTATCTGACCGCTAGATAATTTCTTGACTTGTTTCTTATCCATATCTTCATATTAATCGTATCATCCAAGGTACGTGTATAAAATCGCCGATAGCAAATCATAAATTAGAAATTGAAGCAATATGAATTAGTTACATTAATTTCCATGGTAGAACAATTTTAAAGTTACATTTTTCTATTCAATTTTGATTTCAAAACATCATACTAACTTATGACCATATTCCAAGCTTATCTTTTTATAGTTTGTGACAATTTCTCATCCCATACCTCCCAAATTTTCAAGAATCTTTGAATAGCTTCACTGTTACGAGTGGATAGCAAGCACAACAGATATTGTATTTGCCTATCATCATAAAATGTTATAATTCTCTAGTTAAAAAGTATAAGTTATTTACGCAAAACGATAAAAAAATGATAATGTATTGATAAAATTGTCATTTGCAACGTTATATTGATCGTATAAGTAAGATTATCGATATTATTATCCCACTCATTCTGATTGCTTCTGCTGGTGTAATATCAATCGATAGTCAGCTTCATTAATAGTATTTTTACTTCTTAATTCTTCACTAACATACATGATATTGATGTTCGAGCTTAGGCATACTTTAGTTATGTCATGTCTGTTATTATTTAAGGCTTTCTGGTATGCAAAGTCACTTGCTATTAAAGAGAAATATCCATAAGAGTAAAGTTTAAAGTCAATATACAGTTACACGGATTGAAGTATAATGTAAATAAGTTCATCAATGAAAGACCAGCTGAAATTTTCACCTAATTTATCGCAGTAAATTTCTCGAGTCAACTAATACAAAACTAATGCCCCCTAAGTTATTAGCCCTGAGTAATAACGTTACAGCGTACAGTGCTTGTCAATTCTCCGTTAATATAATGCGAATCAAAATTTACCATTTAATTAATTAAATATCCTAAAAATATGATTTTAGCAAATGCTGCTAAATCTAATAACTAATATTTATGTGCAACCTGAATTAAACATTTGTACAATTAAAATATGATAATCTCCATTCCGTACCTACGAATATATGTGTTAGCCTTGCTTTAGATGCTGGTGTTACGGCTAGTTCTTTAATATATTCGGAGGAATCGGGGTAATTATATAATTCTATGCAGAACTTGGTAAATATTCGCACATCTTTTGATAATTTCTTAATAAATTCACACATATTTATGCCTTGATCTTTGTCCTCCTCCTTCATCATACCAGAATTGGTGATAATCGTTGTGAAAATTTGAAGCGGTACTTTGCGAACTATTCTATGATAAAATTGACGAATTATTTTGGCAACAGTAGGCTTAAAATTATCGCAAGGCCGATCTATGGTACACTCTGTAGGGTTTAACTGATCAAAAGGAATGATTTGATCTCCTTGCGATCTTTGGTTTCTGTGAGTAACTGATTGAAGACTTAATTGTTCTATGGCTTAAATTGGATATCTTGATGTTCTAGAATAAGCAATGCCAATCAATACTCAATATTAATGCTTGTTCTTGTACTGTAGATTCAAGTTTGATTTATGAATTTAGAAATTGATTGCTATCCTATATGTCTTTAGTAAAATCAAGTATTTTTAGTGTCGAGTTCTTCAAAATCAATTTGCAAATATTGAATAATTCTAAGCATAAAATGTTAAGTTCTAATACAATTGAATATTATATTAACCTTCTCCTGATAATCTTCTTGAAATTTAGACGTGAAATTTTTCACTTTCGCAAATCAGAAATGAATAATTTTGTTCGAAAAATTAGAAAATATTAAACTGATAATTCTTAAAGTTTTCCGATTATATATATCCAGTCTTCAGACTTCAATTAATAACATAAATTTATTAATACTATCTTTCAGAGTCACTACACTTATTTTCGTCATTAATCTGAAATCATGTATAGCAGATTATCGATTATGACGCATAAATCTTTACGAATTTTAAATTTTCAGCGTATAATCCTTCTAAATTTGTATTACTTGTATAATTATACTACACAGTAATCAATCAATATCTTGTCATTTTTATAAATTGCCTTGATCAATACTGATGTAATATGGATGTATTTTTATCTTTGACGATTACATCTTCTAAATGTAGGTAATACGCCATTCAGTATCTAGTACCAGCAGTGAATAGCCAATATGAGACATAGGTACTTAAATTTTATATCACATACCAGTCCATATTTACACATATAATAGCACAGAAATTAATTTCGACAACACATAGTTTAATTTTAGACAAATACCTAAAAATGTTTTTTTTATCATTGTGCTTAACATAGCTATATCAACTAGTAGGCGAAAATTCGGTATTTCATTTGAAATCTTAGACCGATTGATAAATATATTTAGTTACAATTACAGTCCTTGCTCGGCTGTTATGCATATACAATCAAATAGCAACATCGGCTCAAATCTCTTTATTGCACCATCTTGATAGTAGATAGGTTTAACTCTGATACATATTTACTATAGTTTGATGAAGTGCATTGCTGCACTCTTAAATAATATGTTTATGACTTCTATGCATGAGCTATCTCGTTCAATATGGTTATACAGCGGCCAGCTCCATAGGTAATCTAGATCTTAATAAGAATTTAGATTAAATGTTTTATGTATCGACATCTATGCTTAGAAGAACCCTTTAAATCATTTTTACTTACTTTTCAATCACTGCCATGTTATTACAACATCTTAGATAGAGTTTCCTTATCAGGGTAAGTAAAAATGACCAGTTAATCTATCGTACAAATTCAGCAACTGCTCTATGAATTGAGTCCATTTTTGATCCAGACTAGTAACTTAGGGCTGACCTATATCCAATATTATCATTTTGGGTACTATTGGCTATCTATTAAATAAGTAAATTGTAACTATCCAAATATTCTTTATTGTTAATTTTATTCTTTATAGGCATTAATATTTTCTCTCTCTTTTACTGAATTACCTTAAGTATTCTCTTACATAAATATCACGATAACGCATCCTGCTGTCGATTTGCGATAAACTTGGGAAATTTTTAGTAATGACGCAGACCTCAAATTGTTATTCCGATTAATGGTATGATACGATACAATCGCAAACGTGCTTATCACAATCTTAAAACTGTCAGAAATGCGTTCAAATAAAATTTTTAAGTTGCATTTACTATACCTGAAATAATTAACATGGCTGTAAAATAATTTTAGTGACAAATACTACTCTCAAACCGTTTTTTTATCGAATAGGGTTGGGCTTAGGTTTTACTTGATTTAAAAGTAGTACTATTTTATGAAATGATTTCCATTCCGTATCGCAATGCATTGTTTCCAGATAGGGTATCCGTATATGCTTTAGTTTATTTTGCAGATTTTCTATGCTTAAATCTCATAGAATGAAAGTATATGGAGCTAAGTAAAATTCAATTGCTTAATTGGCTTTGTTGCAGAAACATTGTATTCAAATAATCAAAGTGAATAAAAAATTCCGATTACATCACATTATACATATTGCGTAATCTTAATAATGCCATAATATCCTAATTACTACAATAAATACCATAAATTGCAAATAAAAGTTATTTTTCCTTTAATATAGTATGCTTAAATGTATATTTACAATCTTAGTTGAGTATCAATAAAAGATTTTTTGAATTTAATTTGAAAGACTTTAAGTACTACGAGATCTGCCATTATCTAAGTGTGAAGGCGTGTAATTAAAACGTAAGTTGCAAAATCCTATCAAATTATAAAGGATAGTTTTGCTCAGATTATATTATCAAATTCATCAAGTGTAACAATTCAGATCATTCGTAAGTTTATATCATTACTTTGTACAGTATGATCATTATATTAGACTAAATCTCCTATTATAGTATCACAGTCTCATTTATAAAGGCTCATCATTATACGAGATATAGCGATATTGATCATGTTTGCTAACCAAAGGGCTTTCATTTAATGCAACTTAGGAAAATATACTCTTCCCTTCTTTTCTAACTACACAAAATAGAGTTAAACCGCTATGCTTGTTTATCTAATAGCATTTGTAATTGTTGCTGCTGTTGTTTAGCGGCAATAGATGCCGCTAACTGTTCCGAGCGTTTAATATCTTGAGTAATTTGCGTCAAGTCCATTATGAACAGTTGAATCTAATGATCAGATGAGAGAAATATTTATAGGGGACTACTATTTACATAAACAATTATACCTTCTAACTAAATTCAGCGTAAAATATTATAAATTTAGTTTTAGGCCAAAATTTATCAGAAATATTCTATAATTAAGCTACCTTGTCTAATTGTAGAACTGTTTGATCAAGAGGTAAAGGTGTCTGCTTTAAGTGTTTGTTGACCAAGGTATACAAATTGTGAGTTGCCCTGTATTTAAAATATAATAGTTGATGATATAGGTATTAGAAAGCTGGATATATCAGTGAAACAGATATCGTCAAATGTCATCAATTATTTGCGAAAGTTACAATTGTTTGGTTATGTATAATATATTTATCAATTACATTTTAACCCTGCCAAGTAGAAGAGTCTTTTTAGCTGCGGTATTTTTAATAAAAGTCCATCGTGACTCCCTATAATTGCCATTACGTAAAATTAAAAATCAATAAGTTACGGTGCTGTGTACTACGAAGTCCAAAATGATAGTAATCGAGCATAGGTAATCAAAATTTACCACTTTGCCGCTTCACTTTGAGTTTTTTCTAACTGTGTCTGCAGATTCGCAAGCTATTTTAAGTGATATCAGAAATAAACCATTAACACATAGATTACAGGATGAATTATTTTTTAATGGCGGTTACTTAGAGTGTAGTTAATGATATATATACATTACCTTATTATTGTAATACATAACTTCATTATTTTTCTCCTATTTTATATTTCAAAGATAAGGAAAACATTAAAGCTACCATGATGTTAATTTCATATTAAAAATCACGTATTATCGATTACGCTACAAATGTCTATTTCATCTTTTAATACATATCTATGTACCTCTTTATACTTTAAAAGCCGACCCTTTTCTACCTCTGTTGATTCTTGATTCTTTCTTTCTCGTTCAATTAAGTCCTAATTTTATGATTTGAAATAAATTACCCAATTTAAAATTTTACAAAAGCAAGTCAAATATTAATGATGCTTAAATAAATATCATAAATATGATTAATTTTAGTTAAGCTATATTATTCTACTTACATCATAAGTCGCTACCAAGGTATCGAATCTGGCGGTAATTTCTCGAATTTCACTATACTGAGAGTTAATTTAAATAAGTTAATTCTATACTATTGAACATTTCATCAAAAATGTGACTAATTCGTGCTGATACGCTTTATTGTTGAGAATTTTAAAACGAAGACGATAACATCATAACTCGCATACCTCTTCCGTCTTCTCTAAAACTTTTTCTAAATAAGCTTGATAAGCTTGGTGTAAAGAATGTTAAAGAAAATAGCTAAATTTAGTAAGAATGTAATAATTCTTTCACCGGAAGAATCGTTTGTAATGGTACTGCCACAAGCAATGCTCATATGCTAAGTGTACTTAATACTAAAGATAAAAATAAGTAAAGGATATATTTCAGTAATTTCTTTTGCATTTTGTCTCTCTGTTTGATCATGGTTTGAGTTTCATCTATCAATCTGATATAGCGAATCGAAAAAGAAATAAATTTAGGAATCCTGAAATTCAATGGATTTATACCTTTTATTGGAATTTCATTACTTACTTTATAATATCTTTATCCTTACTCTTAATTAAATCTCTTTCTTCATGTGCTTTTTTAAGTGCTCTAGTTCGTTTAGAATCATTCTCCTACAGAACGAAACCCAATTGTATTAATAATAATTGATGCTATGTCATCACACTATTTCCTCAATTTAACTTGCTGTCATAATAGAACCTTTAAGAATTTGTCAAATTTTAGAAGCGATTCTTTCAGTTGGTATTCCTTCCGCTCTAATTCCTCTCTTCGCTGTTGTAAACTTTCCATTTTCATTTGAAATTCCTAATTATTTTAATCATCATTTATTTAATATTTCTTCGAGAATATACCAATTTGAATGGCAAAATGGGTTACTAAATATAATTGATCAACCTCTTTCTGAGCAGCCAGAGCCTGCTCAACCTCAGACATTTCCCTTCTTTTCTCCAATAGTCTTGTTGCTGGTGTAAGATGGTCATCTTCGCGCTCAGGCATTTTACTATTATGAATAAATATTTTCAAATTGAATCGTCTATATGGTCAATAAGACTGTTATTCTCTACTGAAAGTCGAACTATAATAGTCCACTATGCCAAAAAGAGGCAGTGTGAAATGATCGCTTTAGTACTTACACCAGCAGTTTATCTTCGAAGGTAGTGCGAAAGTATTCCTCTAAGTTGACAGTCATCTTGATCGTTTCTTTTGCAGTAGCGTAATTCAATCGAACGATGAACGGATAATGGACAGTATTTGTAGTTTATATGAAAATTGATGTCAAGGGTTACTATCTTAAATACGAGTAAACACTATCTCAGCGTTGATAAGTAATCAATGATGAGAAATTCTCAATTGTTTAGCGTTTCAAGCCACGTAATAACTTCTCGGTCGGTGGATCGTGGCGGAGATCAATCTCGAAGCTTGTGTTGTTCAACGTTTGCAATATGATGAAACTTTAATAAAATAATATACTACTACGAGTATGTAATAGCAGTTCGTATATCTATACTCGTAATTCTTTTAAGCAGCAATTTACCGCAGTTGTAGACACCAACAATGTTGCATTAGCTTGTCGCTTGTAATAGCCGTTATGCCTCTTAAAGATGGACAATATACAAATCCGGCTTGAGTAGTATGCAATACAGTGGCCGTCTTAACTTAACTTGTATCTCGTTGCATAGCAACAATTGCTTGACGACGATTGATCCGTACAACTCATGCGTGATTCCCATCCATTTCTTTTAGAGCATGCGGAGACTAGTACCTACAGTAGGTAGAAACGCTCCATTACCTAGTAATCCGTGACTGAACACTCAGTGTCCACTGTACAGTATACAGCGTATGGAATACTAGAAGAAGGCTTCTTCTAGTATTCCATGACAGTGTTCCCAGTAAAGAAAGAGAGGGAGAAGAAGTCCTTTAAAATAATTAGAATGAAATATACATCGAAAACGATACACTAATGGCGTTTTTGTAGGTGTAGTACAGTACAGTATCTGGTTTCAGTGGTAGCGTATAGTATAGTAGACTGACTGGAAAAATGATACGGGAAACTTTCGTGCATTACCCATACAATAGTAAAATAAATACTGGATTGACTTACTCCAGGGACACAGCTCAACATACTGTACAGTACAAGTTGTGTACAGTGTACAGTACATAACTCAGAATGCCAACTACTGTACGGTACTGTACTGTACAGTGTACAGTACAAATTACTGATTCTCAGTACTGTACTGTACTGTACTGTAGACCGTAGTCCCTGGAGATTCGCGGGAAAAATTAAATTCAAGCTCACATGGAAATGGACAACAACGTAGAACAGGAAAAATTTCAATTTACCCAAAATATTTCCTTGGAGAACATGTAACTATGAATTAAAGTAGTATGGCATGGGATAGAAAGTAAAATATTTCCTATATCTACCGCGATGTTGCATACGATTATACTATACAGTTTCAGTAGTGTACAGTGTAGGAGCAAGGCTTGAGCTACTAGATGGAGCATGCAACTCAACATAGACTCCACAAGTGCAATGTTGCATCTTGCTTAGTAGATCAGACTGAATTCGGTAGTCATTACCTTATATTTTACTTTCATACTATTCGCTGTATACTTAATACACTTAATATAGATGTTAAAATTCCCTATGCACAGCGGTTATAATCCTTGCTTTTCTATCATTCTACTAATTCAATTGCTAACTTCTACAAGTTAGAGTCTCACTTTAGCCTGTGTGAATTTTTCATCTGATACTATTTGTGTTACGGTCATCTTACTACTTAAACCCTATTTTTCTTAGCACCTCATTTATTTACTAGGTGATTTTCTTATCACAAAACTGAGTTGGTAGAATCTAAATGAGACTGTTTATTACAACATATAAATGATCAATAAATGACTGATTGGATATAAGCTACTAAATAACACTTAATGAATTGCATAATTTTATTTTTAGCCGAGCTATTCAAAAGAAATTTATTGAAGAAAGAAACTGGGATCAATTCCACTCTCCTCGGAATGTATTGTTAGCTTTAGTGAGTACTAGAAATCAATGAAATTTCACAAATGGGATGGTCGCAAATCTGACAATCCTTTTACTGTGTTTGTGCTCGCGTTTTAATGGGCTATCATAGCTACGACCTTGACTACTGTAGATAGCAAGTCTTTTCTGAAAAAGACTAGCGTAAAAAAATTTGTAAATTTAAATTCTTCATCTTCAGCTAATGACTGATAACAATAATTAGCCAGCACATAACATGATTGCATTTATCTCCACTATAGACTGGGGAAGTTGGAGAATTAGCGGAAATATTGTAAGTAGTAGTTATCGTTAACCAATTCCTGAAACCGATATGATCTCCAGGCATTGACAGCGTTCTTATGGAATACAGTATTTTAAAGGTCTTAATCTGGACTTGCCTACAGCCATAGAATAAGCCTGAAGCAGTTTATACTGTTTTACACATTTCCATCATCATATTGTACAACTGCAATAATCTTGTTTATTATATTCTCATATGACAATCATTGAATCGCTTTAAGATGATGAACTAAACTCCTGCTACTTTCATTTAATAATTAAGCTGATGATAACAGATTCTGTAACTGACTTTGAAAATTCTTACGCCATGCACTTAATAAATATATGTTTTTATGTTGTTTGTGTTACAGTCAATGGAAAGGAGAAGTTCATGAAGGCTTGCCAGGTATTTAATTCTTAAAAATAATTTCAGTTATGAAGATAGATTTTATTGAAATCCTGTTGAAGTTTGGATAGCATCAGTAATCTTCTAGAGTTGTTACAAGTGTGTCATAACCTATAAATGCATACAGTAAACTAGGAAGTAGTTATACATGAGTAGACCAAAATGTTAAGATTGAAAGTGATCGATGTGTATATGTTTGATATTGGTAAAATTTATTATTAGGCAAGAGTAAAATTCTATGTACAGCACATAAATTTAACTAGAGAGGCGAAATTATAGAAATTCTATTTATTTTAATTAGCATAACGGATTATCTATCCCTACACATACATTCCGATAGTTTTTTTTTAAATCTGTTAATGTACATCCGGAGATTTATGCAAAAACTGATT
>NW_002060943.1:2384461-2410793 GCF_000150275.1 Trichoplax adhaerens | reverse complement strand
CCTAGCTGTGATATTACTCAAACCGCGACTTTATATTTAAGATTGCACCTGTAAGTTATTATTATGCCGGCCTAATTCTACCACACCTTGTCACATTACCGTAAAGTTTGCATTTGTTTTACTGCGAGTAATTAAGGATTGTTTCTAAACTCTTTTGTAATCATTAGTATTATACTGATTCCAGAATGGCTGGCGTTGTGACCGTTAAGTTTCATGATCTATTTTTTTAACGAGACTGTTTAAAGCAGGTATACTGTTAGCATAATGCTTGCACTCTGTCCTGTGTTCTAAAACTTTAAATATTATTGCCACTTTGTTGACGAAGTATGTAATCTTCACATGTTCAGATTATATTATCAGGCTTGATATATTGCCCTAATAATTACATTACCATCGATTCTACTGAACTCACAAACTCAAGTTAGACGATTAAATCTTATGTAGTGTAAAAAAAATTGAAGTATTATTTACCATAGAGTTTAGAAGGAAATTATTTCAACGGGTTGATGGTAAACCTGTTCTACATAAGTTGCTGCTATTAAAATGGAATAGCTACTTGATTGACTTTTAAACTTTATTTCATGATGAATTCCTTCAACTTTAAGAGCTGAAGAAGTTAATAGGACATGCCCGACTATATTCTTACTAGTACAATAACTAATTCCTGGTAGATATTATAGTACTGATAAGTGCGTAGGTTAAACAGTAAATAACACATTAGATCTAATTATTCTTCTAATAGCAATTAACATCAGAAATTAACCTTTGTTGCGTCTGTACTTTAATCCAACAAGAAGAGTAACCATTTAGATACCTAACTGTATCGACTAAAAATGATACATATATGCATTAAAGTATACCAAAACATAGTGGCTTCCTTAGTATAGTCATCTGCTAATCAAATATAAAGTCGATCCTGTCATAAATGGCTTAAGTCGAAAAATTAGAAATAGTTGTCACAATATACATCACACAAGCGCGGATTAAAACTACCAAGGAATAAGGCTGAAGAATTTCTTTATATCAATTCTATAGACGGTGTTCACACAGTAGTTTCGCAATAAGGGCTTGAGCATTCAGTTACAGCCCTGACTGTTAGCGTTGATTCAAACGGAGATAAAACTGGACCCCCTTTATCATCGGAAGGCGAATCTTGACGAATCTTATTGGTTGCTTCGTCATAGGAAGGTAGAATATCTGAGGAATGTTCATGAAAATTAGGCGACGATGATCCCATTTCGCGATGAGTTTGCGAATTAGTATCATTGCATCTTGCTTCAGGATTTAATATCTCATGTTCATTTCCGACGCTAACACCTAACTGCCTTTCAATGGGCAAATTCCCATCATTGCGGTTACTATCCAGAGATTGCAATGGAACGATAACCTATTAAGAGAAAATGGAACAGTCCCCATTAGGTGAGATTTTTCAGCGATCGATAGCAATCAGTAGGAAAAAAGCAACTAGTTGTCACAAAATTCAGGAAATGGATACTATAGGCGTATTTATCACTTTATAGAAGAAAACAGTTCGTTCCCACTACATATATCCTTACATTGCTAGGCAATTTAAATCTTATTAATCGTCTGACATTTTCTAAGGCTGCAGCTAGCAAGAAAATACCAAAGAAAATGTAGAGAATATGGGTTACAAAAAGTTTAATCTGTTTATGAGGACCAGGTTTTAATTCGCTCATATGTAGATACATCGCAATAGATACTGTTAATTCCCCAAGAAATAATTGACCAATTCCAACAAGCATTGTCTATAAAATGGATAATAAATATCTTTTAAATGCTATCCTAAAATAAAAACCTTGGAGTAAATTCGAATTTATTGTTCAAAAAATGAAGCTTTTCATACGAAGAATTAAACATTCTCATTCAAGACATCCAAATCCACTTACATTTCTAAGGTAGGTATCCCAAAAATATTTGGTTCGTAGAACAGTTAAATTTAGCAGTGTAACCATGACCGACTATTAGGAAGATCCGATCAATACATTCCGAAAAAGAAAATTTAAAATAGGCTACGTTATGACACTGTACCTCCCTACTGTAAATGTCAATTATTGATAACTTACGTACAGTCATTCCACCGGCTGTGGAAATAATAACAATTCCGGACATGGAGAATTTCTGATTGACCATAAACCAGGTACTAACTGATAGAATAAGGATACCTAAGATTAACTTGATTACGCTAATGCAGAGTAAAGATTTCACTATCTTTGATGGGAGGATGTGATGCAGAGTAATAGACATATCCTCCCGGCTTAATTCTTCATTATCTCTCATATTCATTTTGTACTAGATAAAATTGTAAAAGTACTAAAGCGCTATCTTGCTAATAGAATTTCTTTACTCTTTCTAAAACACCACCACACGACTTCACTCTATTTTCGAAATTGCAAAGTTTATTTATAGAAGAAGCTAACCTGGCTAATCAAGTCAAAATTACAAGATTCTATTTTAAATTTCAATTCTAATCTTGATCTACTTACGTCAACAACTTGTAATTAAAAGAGATTTCCCTCAAGTATGCTACTTGCTTCTAAAGATAGATCACACCATATTTGTATTCTCTAATTCCCAAAAATACTTATTGCTCATGGAGCATTTAGCCATTTTTGGAAGACATCCTTTACAGGCACAAAACAGATTTGGCAATTATTTATATAGTAAGTAAAGATTGTTCATATTTGAAGTTTTACAGAATTTAACTTTGTTGATATTGATGAGATGATGTAAAAAATAAAGTTACCGTACTTTCAATCTTATTTAAATCACTCGGTTAAGGAACACTAATCATTATGGTACCCAGAGAAGATGATTGAAAAGTAAATAAAGGAGAATTGTATCCTCTATCATATACGATATATAGAGGAAGAAAAAGAAATAATAACAGCAATTAGGGCTTATATGTCTACTATTTCTAGTATATCAGCTCGGCTACACTTTTACGTGCACGATTACGAAATTCCTTGGAGAAATGATTAGAAAGGAATTATTATTAGAAGAGTAGCCTAATTTATAGTAACCATTTGGATAAGCGATCCGCTGAGAATACTGTAACTTTTCGTGAGATTTGTTTCTCGTCCATCATGAAAAGTAGACGCGGACAGGTAATGGCCTTCAATCATATTAAGCTATATTTACTATATCCTTTATACGAACTATTGGAGTTTTTTCCGTCAATGAATCGCGGTAGTTATTGAGTTATGAAATAAGGAATAGGACCAGTTATTCAGCAATTGCCGTCCAATTGAAAGTTATAACAAGAAAAATAGTGATTTTAAATGGAATGAATTTACGGTTAAGAAAGGTGCCCCTGGTTCAAATCTAGTCTAAATGGACGAAAAGGGACATGATTTATAAATCGATTTTTAATTTATTAATATCTGTCCGTCTTTCTTATTAGTTTCCTGGTAAATACTACTAAAGTTAATAAATAATGACGACAAACAACGATAATATTTCATCTATCGCATGGTAAATTTAATAACATGGTAGACGGGTTGCGATATTTGATATCTTGCATAAGAAGTAATCAATTGTGTATTTTTTTGTTACATATTAATTAATCGACTAATTAATTTAATATTCTATCTGGTCAGTAAAAGCGTTACATATTGATACTTTAAAATACTTAAAGATAAATAAGCATCTAACTATAAAAATAGTAATATATGATTATATATCAGCGTATTTTTCCACATAATCCATGCAGATATGTACCATTAGTAAGATATTGTCTAGCTAACTTGATGATATCCCTAGGGTTGACTATGACTAATAATAATTCAACAATAAATACTGGAACCTTGTAAATGATTAGCGCAACCAGTATTATCATCACAAATGTTTTAAATTTCTATCATTAATGATTTAACTTAAGTTAGGAGAACTCTATAGATTCGAATATCAAACATTATTACACAATTTTAATATTGCTGACACAAGGTAATTAATTGAAAAGAGTTGGCTTCTATTTCGATTTTTACCTCTTCGAAGAATGCTTGCTTTATCTTGGCATAGAAGACCTTAGCTTTTGTCAAATTATTTATAAAATGTCAATCTAAAAGTATAAAATTGCATTAATTATTAACTGTAAATAAACGGATATAATATCGTTTGCAATTACTCTTGCAATGAATATAATCACAAGGACTGTTGCAGGTTAAAAGTAAGTTTTCAGAATTGAAGCAAGCTCTGACTCTGATTTTTCTTGTCTAAAAACAACCTACCTTTATCACCACCAAGATATTTTACGAGAAATAATAACTTCTCGTCTCAAGTCGTATTAGTTCGTCCAATCTTGTCTTCTTATCAATGCAGACGTAATTATACTTTCACGATGTCGTCTAATACAGCGAATCAAACTATTGCTACAGTTTCTACTCTCCAGAAATCCTCTATTACTTCAACTGATTTGCTAATACGGGCTATTACTGGTTCTATAGCAATCATACTTAATGGTAGCCTATTGGTAGTGATTATTGCTAGAAAAAAATTACATTCAACAACTAATACTATTATGGGAAGTTTATTCTTTAGTGATATAGCCTATGCTGCGTTGTACGTTATTGTTTATTGGTTCGATCTAGGTTACGATGGCATTTGGGTTTATTGCGATATAATAAAGAGTATTAATTTCATCTGCAGTAGTGTTGTCAATTTACATTTAATGGTAGCTAGTTTAGACAAATTATTGGCAATGAAATTTCCATTTCGCTATCGAATATATTCAAGATCAAGATACGCTATTTTAGCAGTTACGATCATTTGGATACTAACTATTTTTGCTGGTATCCTACCTTTGATTATATTTCGGTATGATTCACAGAGTACTTGCAAATCAGTCAGCAATCCAAGGCCCATTAAAGAAATTCTATTTCGTATGGGCCACTTTGTTTTCTTCGTTATCATACCAGTAACTATCATGGCTATCTGTTATTATAATGTCTACAAAATTGCCACCAGAAATTTTAGTAACCTGAATGGTAAATTTGGTAGTAATTTAAAATCTATTCGAAAACATACACGCATCGCATGTTTGCTTGGCTTGTTGGTAGTGCTTTATTGCCTAACATGGCTTCCTCTTACTATTAGTTTAGCCCTAAGAATATTTCTCCAGATATCGAATGTTGGAGGAAAAGCCCTACAAAAACTTCATGATGTAGTAAAAAGATTGAGGTACCTAGCTCTTAGCTACATTATTATAAATTCTATTGTTTACGGCTATTTTATTAAAGAAATATCCGATCCTATTCGCAAAATATTCTGCAAAAGATGCAATGTATGCACTGCATCTTCGTAAGTCGTGACATAGACAAAGTAAAAGACATGGCAGCTAATTTGGTAACTTCACCATCAACTAGTAGCTTTAAATATTAAAAAATGTTTTTCCATCTGGAAATGCGCTAATAAAATAGTTATGATCATTTGAAGCGATATAAATTAAACAATAACTAGTTTATAGCCCAACAAAAAGAGAATAGAATGCCATTGAATAATTCGTTGAAGATTTTCATGCTTTGCTATTGATGTTATTACCATGTTTTCTTACTAGCTATTTTAGTTTCATTACAGTATTAGTAACATTGCACGCGACTGTCAAGAAATTTCTAAAGTTTATTGTAAGTTCCATAAATTTGTATGCATTATTACAAATATGAAAAAAATTTTCAATTACATTTACCTCCATCATATGCCATTGTCATAATTTATGTTTCTTTAGGTTAATATTTAACATGGTATCGGGTAGAATTACATAAAAAATTAAATACAACACTAAAAAGTAAAAGTACTAGAGAGGTTTTATTTATTAATCATTCCTACTATATATTTGCGTATAGCTATAGTTTATTTTTAATCAAGTAAGGCTTTAAAATTTTGCGGTAGAACTTCAATAGAGGAATTTAATATACTAGTGCGAATTGACGTAGACTACGTACACGTTTACTACAGCTTCGCAAAACGCAAAATTGGTTTTATTCATACCTAATCGTACCAGGTGTTTAGTTTCGATAGTCTTTTCAAATACTGTAAAGATACGCGTATAAAGGGTTATTGATGTTAGATTATCTACTACTGGCATATTATAACATAAGCTAATCCGTAAAAACTTAAATTTATAAGTTCTTTATTCATTCAAAGCCCATACACTGCATAGAGTAAAAAAAATCAGTGTGCGCGGCTAGAATTAAAGATTCAATATAAAGTTACTATCATATGTACTCTGTTAATTTGGTTACGCTATTCTATAAGATGAAATGTTACACAGAATAATAAAAGAAGACGAAAAAATTTCATTTATGAAAGTACATGTAACAATTTCAATGTTCGTTTTCTTGTCAACAGCGACTTATTGTGACTCCCTAATGTTTAATTTTCTAAGTATCATAAGTGAGCTGGTAATAGCTTCTCCATGATGAAATCATTCTGGTACTAAAGCTCTCAATCATAGAAACAATTGGGTTGATTGTAGGTTCACTATTATGATTACTGTTTATAAAACATTCTAGATTACTCTCGGAAGTTTTAAATTGATGATACTGAGGACGTATTGCCGGTAAAATAGTTTCATCAAGTATCGATGAACTAGATGAGGAAGACTGTATGGCACTAGTATCCTGTACTTTATTAATACTCTCATTGGAAAGAAGGCTCTCCTGAAATGGGTTCAGTATCACATTGACTGTAGATTCACTTTCTTGATTCGTTCCTGTAGAGTATTCGCTGTTCCTTTCGGGATCATGCTGGCCATATTCCGGGGGTATTTCACTATTCTCCCTAACTGTATTCGTAATAGTCGTATCTGTAGTACTCTCGGTGATAGCGTTACGACGCGAATGTTCCAAGGACTAGAAATAAGAAACATTACATGATAGTTGTTTAAATCTTATAATAATTAAAGGGGCACGGACGATGAAAAAAGAAAAAAATTTCTAACATCGAATCAATTTAAAACATTCTAAAGTAAAAAAATATTAATAAAGGAAAGTGCGATTATACGATAGTATTTTAAATTATCAATACATTTACCACCAATAATTTGCCATATGATTTCATGAGATAATTAACCCTGAATGCAGATATAAATATTAGGCCTGTAGTAATTAAATTAGCGATAGTGGCAGATTGAACTTTCATAGAATCGGATTGCGTGATCACTTGATAAATTTGAAAGCCAAATGCTACTATTAGCGGTAATTCTCCGATAGCAAGACAAAGCCTGCAAAGGTTAACCTAAATACAGATAATTTAAATACGTTTTAGTTAGGTTCTTAAAATACATGGGTATACAGTAAATAAACGGTAATAAATTGCAGAGATCAAGAATTTACAGATTTAGCGAGTATGACCCAAGTTGATCACGAATCGACTAGAATTGTCAAGCCATTGTACCATAATAAAAAAATAAGCCAACGCGATCTTATCACAATGCTGCACTTACATGGTTAGCGAAATATTTCAGAACTCGATTGGAATATGTTAAAAGAAAACATGCCAAGGTAGTTAAGGCAGACTGAAATTGTAAAAAGTAAAGCATTACATTAATGAGGAATAATAAACTATGACTTTGTCTAATATATATATATAGGACAGATACATTTAAGATTGTTATCGCTGTTTAGTTATACATCGGCTCAGAACCTGTTAAAATTCTGGTATCGTAGAAGTTACATAGAATGGTATATTTATTTAATAACTAATTTGGCGATTGACTTATTCAAAAAATAAGTTAGAATATTTAGATGGATAAAGAATTAAATGATACATTACGCAAAAATTTAGAGATCCGAGATTTTTTCTCAGATTAATAATGACTACATACTAGCTCAGCACAAGGTTATACTCTAGTTCAATATTACGGTATTCTTCATGTTCGTAAATTTACTTTATCGAATATAATGATCTATTGAACCTATAGTAACACAACTATTGGCATATATTGAGGTAATCATTTGTAATCTAGCAATTATTTCACTATAAATAATTATAATCGATGATCCTAAATTGAGACCTAGGGTCCATTTTTTTGACAATATCGTTTATAAATAAATTCAAACTTCAGCATAAAATTTAAATAATGGTATTGGAGTAGTGAAGGATTACACAAGAATAACATTAATATTCTATATTGTAGCCTGCGCTTGATTGTTCAAATTCTTAATTTATACTGTACCATTAAAGATTAAATATGGCAGTAACATTATTAATCAACATCTAAAATTCACATAAGAAATATGTATATTGATCAATCCTTGACTACCGCAGCCAAAATGAGCTATGAACACTGAATAACAAATAATTGCTAAATGATTATATAATCGGGTATAATACCAGTAATAATTATCAATTGCAAGCCAAACCTTGATCAATCAAGATAATATTTCACATACCATGAAAGCGCCGATTAGGGCTAAAGACGAACTACCAATGGAGGCACCTTCCTTATTTGCAATTATTATAATACTGGTTAAAATCGTGACTCCGGAGAAGGCTAATTTTATCGTTGTCCAATAGGTTATAAAATATCTTCGTTTTGAAGCTTGCATTTGCAAAAGCTCACGGGCCACTGCTTCTATCAATAATGTTGCATCACTAATTGCCATGTTGCCAATATATTACCACGATAAGCTAAGTCAACTGAATATTGTACCAATTAATGTACGATGTCATTGAAATTCTCCAGTTCCCTTCAGAATTGACGAGTATGAAGCTGGTATTGATTGTAGACTAATTGTGCAACTCTTTGCAGTTCAAATTTTTATTGAATTACATGTAGCCAACGTCAGCGAATTGGAATATTTAACGAGCGTAGATGATGCATCAACTATAATGCCAATATCTTAATTCTGTTATGATACTTGTATGAAAGCATTTAAAATCTATTTATACTGTAAACTGGTATGGTTTAGATTAATAAAGATGATCGCCAAGTGCGATATTATCAGAGGCCTAACATAGCCCATGGTATATCTAAAGACTCGCAAATTGTAGGATCTCTAGTGTATACCATCACTTCCGCTTAAATGCGTTTTACGGAATTGCCGCCTTTAATAGTGGCGTGCAATATTATCATTTTCAATAGCCATTCCTTCGCTCGTATTCAACTATTGCAGTACTGTACAGTGTACATTAGTAGTACAGTATACTGTCAACTTGATCATCCATGATCATATTAGGCTACTAAATATCCTTTTGGATCGGCCTAACATCGGTGCCGTAGAGTGAAACACTTACAAAATTAAAAGCTCATTGTCATTTATGGATCGATGCGCTGAAATTGTTTATTTCTTTATTTAACTATAGCCAGGAACTACTCGATTTCTAGAGTTTCTGCTTGTAGCCTCTTGCTCGAGTAATTGGCTAAAAGATGTCTGTTTACTTAAAGATTCTTGTGTCTGCCCGGCCTTCCAGCCGAGTCTCTTTCCACTTCACTGCACTACTGTACAATGTACCGTACTGTACAGTACAATGCTGTAGCACTGCATTGTACTGTAGCACTGTAGTCCATGCCATGATAGCAAGGACTACTTTGAGACGCAGTAGTCCCTGGTACAAGTGCAGTACTGTACACTGTAACTGGCTGACCGCACCCGGCAAAAGCAAATCGTCTAATAATTAATTATACAGTGCTGTACTGTAATGTTTGGTACAGCACCGTACAGTACAATGTACCAGTATGGGCTCCAGTCGGCATACTGTGCGCTGTCCTGTAAGTACTACACGGTTCCGTCCTGTAGTCCATGCCGATACCAGTACTATCACGATTAAAAAAAAAAATTGAACCTGCTCCGTGGCGGGGAATCGAACCCCGGTCTCCCGCGTGACAGGCGGGGATACTCACCACTATACTACCACGGATTCAGTTATTAGTTATATATACAATTGTGTATTTGAATGAATCATCGAAACCGATTTACGAAAAGTTTTTTTGTGAGCCAGAGTTGAGGATTGCAGCAGGCGAATGAATAAAATTTAAATTTAAAATTCCAATTTCAATCTACTGTCGAAATGCAATATTCAGAGAGTCCGTTGTACAGTACTGTTAAGAATGGATAAGAGTGTCTACAAAATTTGAACTTTGTGTAGTAAAAAATGAAACTGTATAAGCATTGTATTATTCCGTATATATTACGGATAGAACACTAGATGTACTGGATGTCGTCCGCTAGATACTACAGACACAAGTCTATTGGATTGTGTCCAATCCAGTTGTTGTCACTTCTGAATAAAGCCGGAGAGCTGGATAGAGTAGCTAACGTGTAGCTTTCTCCAAACTACTTACTGTATTACTGTAGTGAACAACAACACCGATATGAAACGAAAAGTTGTCTTCTATTCAGAGACTTGCTTTCAAGTCTAGGCATTGCCGAGGGTTAACCTCCAGTTCATATTTAGAGTGAGCGTCGGTTAAGGCCCGGTACGGTACGGTACGGTTCAGTATAGCAGCACGTCAACTAGTGTACAGTGTACAGTCCTACAGTATACTGTAGAATGAGTGTACAGTACTGTACTATCACCATGCTACAGTACAGGTGACGGATTGTACTGTATTCTGCATACAGTACAGTACTGTAACTGTCCAACTACTATTACTGTACTGTACTGCAGACTAGGCAACAGTAGTCAAGAACGTCCGATTGAATCAGAATATGTCGAAAATGAGAATCATGGCTAATGATGCTCTCTATTCCAAGCTATTAACCATCGTACGCACTTTCGATGCAAGCCAAATTCAAGACTTGAAAGAAAAGGAGATTAGAATTATTCTACCTTGTCTAGTACGATATGTATTCCAATCCGTAAACGACCACAGCCAACGCAACACACGCAAATCGATCCTTGCTTGCATTTTGCAATATCAAGTTTGCAATTCGATCGAATATTGCTTGACCTCATCCAATTTTTTAGTATTAAATGAGGAAGCCGGAAGAGAGCTGGAAATTAGAAAGAAACTAGCCCATCGAGAATCAGAATCATATATGCCCTATCACAATATTGAATTAGAATTTGAACGAAGTGAAGGTTTCAATCGTTGTCGACTTGTTCTAAACGAAACGATCAGACTGATCTATAATGTAAGCACATTGGATAGACTAGTATGGCTCAATCATAAGTCTGAACCAATAGGAAATATCAATTGACTGCATGAAGATGAATAATATCGCCATGATTGCTTCTGACGAGAAGGCATTATTCTAAAAGAGTAGCTAGAGAGGTTAAACCAAGCGTAACTTCATTTTTTGCTTGTTATCATCTAGTCTAAATTTCCTTCGTCTGCTATCGCTGGTGATAATTTGATCGATCACTGCCAATTTCTGGACGAAATTGTGGATGTTATCTGTATTTTAGTGGCAGGTAAGACGACATAAAAGTATGAACTTAGGCATCAATTCGATGCCAACATAACAACAGCAAAGTAAAATGAAATTCCTCGATGATATACTGTACTTTGCTATAGCTCATTTTCTTTCGCTCTTGATAATTGTCATATCTTGCAACTCAATTCTTCATGCTTTACTTTTTACTCAATTTTTTAACTAATACAGAGATGCCTTCCGCATTACCAATTAATGAGGTAATCGAAGCACTGTTAATGATAGAAAATGGCTCCGAAGTCATTTGCAGATTAATCGTGAATTTACCATATTTATTCGATCAAGGTAAAGTGAGCAAATGGCAAATCTAAATTCGCTATTAAATACAGTATTTATTCAAATCAACGTAAAATAAATCTATCCTTTCACCAAATGATAGACTACATCAAGTGTAAATTCCAATCATCATGTTCATTTTCTTAGCTTGCCAAGGATTAATCTACCATTCGGACAAGACAGAAGAAAATCAATCTGCATCTCAAAAAAGAATTGATATTTTATGTCGTTTCTGTCGCCTAAATCCCACTTATGCCCCATTATTAAGAGATCAAGTCATTTCTAATTGTAAAATGCCCACTTTAGCTGTTGCATTAACATTAGATATTGCCGATAATTTACAAGATATTCAAGGACAGAATGCCGATATTGTCTGCTTTGTTAGCGGTATATTACTGGGTAATAATTCTCAAGTTCGAAACTGGTTTTCTCAATACTTGCATAATGGCCATAAGGTGAGATGATAACCGAATAAATGAATTATTTGACAGTTTCGTCATCTACTATTACGTACATCCAACAGTTTTGCAATTGAAATGGTAATAATATTTTAAGCAACATTAGCTAGTATTTGATGATGGAAAATATTTATTAAAATATTCGAGAAGACCTTACTGTTGTAATATAAGTTGCGATAATTTTACATCTGATCTGTGCATCAATGTGTGTACGATATACATATAGATGACAGCAATATTGTACTTATATTTAGATGATAGCGTAGTAGGAAGATAGATTACAAAATGTAAAGTATATTCCAAGCGTACGTTATCATTATCATTCGTAAAACGTGTATTGTAGTTAAATGCAACTGAATCTTACAAGGTTTTCTTACTAAATTACAGTCGAAGAATTTACACGTTAAGAAATTAAGGTTATGCTTGTTACGCGAAGTCTTCTTCTTACTCCCTTCACATTCAAAGTTTGCCAATTCTATATTGGATGATATCGATACTTCCAATTTGATTACAGATAATGTAAGTTTTCAGGTATTTTACTAGTGTGGACATCATTCAAATTGATCAAGTTTACTTACAGTCGCTAATTTGAGCCATCGGTTTTGGGTGTTAGGATTTATCTACTGATGAAAAAATAAGCGAATCTACAGTGGTTAGGGCTAGTTCTATTCTACGTGTCTACTGTGCTGTAAAAGGTTTCGCTGGACTCAAATTTGATCGACAAGAATGCCGAGCATTGTTGCGCTTAATTACTCTACAACCACCCGCAAATGCCGCCGGCGTTCGATTTCTTGTCCTAGGACTGTGTACTATATTAGCTTGCCCCGTAGTAACAGAGTAAGCAATTTGTGCCATAAATTCTTTTCAGTTTCTTTTCTGCCAGCTATCCTAATATTCTATTTCAATCTAGATCTTCGGAATTTGAGAACATTATTTTAAGATGGCTACAATCGTTAGTTCATCAAAGTAAATTTTACGAAAGGTTAGACCATTGTTTAAATCGTAATACGTAAAACCCAGCTAGATGTTTAGTAAATCCTTCTATTTCTGTTTTTAAGAAATGTGAGCAATAAAGTTATTTGTGCTACTTGGTATTATTCCTCTTTTATATATCAAAATTTCATCAATTTAAAACGTTAATATTAAAGCGGATTTTTGTTTTATACACTCAAGCATCAGTGGAGTCCATGCTTCTTTTGGTGAGACGCTACTGCTAGTGGCCATTCATTTCCTTAATTCACAATTTTCAGCAATTGAGTCGTTGATAAATTCAACACTTGGCATGAAAGTAAGTTATGCGACGTTATTAGCTTAGCAAACTCACCATCATATGAGGATTTTACTTACTTGTTTGCAATTTTTAATTTATCGACATGCAGCTTCCTATAAAATCAGAATCATTATCAAGAATGAAAATTATGTTCACACAAGTTATTTTTAAAGAACAGGTTAATAGTTGATTTTAACAATCCAAACTGATTGCTTTATTTTTTTTACAGTATTAACTAGCAGCTGCAATTTCTATTATTGCTCATCTGTTAGCACATTTGTTGTAGGCTTTAACAAGACACGCAGTTACTGTTCTCGTAACACCCAGTTTAAATGCAAATGTTGATGGCTTCTTACCAATACACTGTATTTACCAACTACTTCGAATGAAAGCATTTTATAAGCATAATGTCCAAGTTAAGGTATGTACAGTAATTACTTAATGCTAAAAACTGATGATTATCTATCCACGTATCGTCTTTGCCGACGTATGATATTGCACTTAATATTATTAACCTTTTAAATATTATTTTGATAGACTTGGCTATATAATCAGATTCGAGCAGCGCAATCACCTTTGCATTCTTTAATGCCTCGCGTCATTGAAGCGTTTGTAGATCTACTATTTTACGACGGTTCATCAACGCAGAGCAAATTTAATATTAACCCAGATGATCAGAAATTGTTTGTATTGGAAGGTTTCAGTGACGATGAAGTTATATCTATATTTCACGATGATATCAGCCTTGCTAGTAAGGTTCTAGTATTGTATTATGTATTGGCATATCAAGATCATTTCGTAAATAAGACGAAAAAGCCAGGTATACACGATTAATTACTTACCTAGCTACATTATTTTCTTCCTCAATTCACTATAACATCTTATTAATGTTTAGTAACCAGCCAAACTAAGATTAGTGCAAGAAAAACTTACAGCCAGGCGCTAATATCGCAACTGCCTATACGAAAATTGTTCTTGGAAGCTAAAAGTCACCAGGAAGACTACGGCGAGATCTATCCTATGCTACTTCGTCTATTAGTAACACATCACCGTCAGCTATGTATGGTGGATCACTGGCTAAAAGTTGAAGAAATGCAAGAAGAGCTGACTCAATCTCATAACTCTGAGCTAAGAGCAAATCAAAGCGTAGTCAAAGGTGACACTCCGGTATTTATACCAAAACACATCCGGCAAATTCTAATTAATCACGAGATGGCTTGGAAAGGTATATAGTATATGATCTTGGATAAGTTGTGTACATAATGTTGATAACTTGCTTTAAATTGAAGTTACTGTTGCACCGCTTTACAGCTTTAGAAAAATCCTTCACCCAACCAATGGCGGCAATGTTATTACTGACGCAGTTAATGTCCTTGCCTATGGAATCACTGTTAAGTTATTCTAATTTAGTAATCAAATCACTACCATTGATGATTGAAGAAGATACTCCGCGCAAGATTGCATTGATGGTGAACAAATTGTGGTATAGGTTGTCCGCTGCTATGTCTCATCAGTTAGTATCTTGTAGTCGATTAATTCTAAGATAATGAATAAATGTGTAATAATGCTAAAGAGTACATAATTTACCTTTTTAGGCTATGGATACCTACTATTAAGGCTTTATATCGATCACAAATGACGGATCTGCCGGAACAATTAGATGTCATATCTGCTGAAAGTCTGACTGTTACCCCCTTAATCATATTAAAATGTGATAAGCGTGTCTTTAGGTAAGTTTTCAAATTAAAGGACTTAATATATATTTACTAGTTTACTGAATTGAATAAATTGTTATTTGTAGGTGCCCACCTATTTTTGAAATAGTACTCCATATCCTAAATACTTACATGACAGCGTTTCGCGCATCTCTAAATAACATTGTACAAGAAAAATCTGCCAATATCGTAAATAACCAAGAAATACAAGGGAAAGAAGGAATTAAAAGCGCCTTTATTTATGTCCAGGAAACAGCTGCAATTCAAATACTGTTGGAGATTTGCCTCCCAACGAATGAAGATCATCAGGTTGTATTGATAGCATCTTAAATATTTAGCTACTCTATGTTGCTCTAACATGTAATTATTATTCTTGTATTAGCAACAGTCGTTACGACTTAGCGAACTGCAGGAGATTCGGAGCATCATATGCTCCCATTTGCATCAAGTCTTTATATCATATCCGAATATTACCAAGCTGGTCCACTTTCAGGTTTAAAGAATTGTAGAATGATAAGACAGTTATGGTCTTACTCTGCTATAGCATTGTAAATTATGATGGTAACATCATCAATGACTATTGCATTTATTTTTTAGTCCTATCCCAGTGAACTTATCTCCATGATGGTTGCTGGTGTACCATCTATGCATGTATGTTTAGATTTTATTCCAGAATTGATCAATCAACCTCAACTGGACAAGCAAGTATGTATATAGCTCCGTAGATAATGAAATTGTAGTTGATTGTATCTTTTTAATTCAATGCATACCTTCCCCTCCATTACTTAATTATCTGTAATTATCTGTATTCAGTTATTCGGTATATCACTGGCCTCACATTTAGCAATACACTATCCTCTTCAAAAGTCCATGGATGTTGCTAACCAAATTCTTGAACATGTCACTTTAATGTTATCTGTGCTTCCTGCAAATGCACTGAATCAACTAATTAGAACAGTTTTACCAGCATTAGCAAGATTCGGATACGCTTTTCCTCCAATGTGTGAGGATATTGTGTCATTACTCCTTCAGTGTGGAAGGATTATGCATTCATCGACATCTTCACCGGCTAAAACAGCAATTACCTATAATTCAAATTATGTAACCCCTGATGCAAGTGTGGATTGCACTACTGCAAGTGGCATATCCAACGGAATCGTACAAGTAAATGAAAGCAATAGTAACGACATGGATATCTCGAATAGTGACAATTCTTCTTCGCATGATTTATCAAATATACACGACAGTGAGAGTTTGGAAGCCATATTACCGACTGTAGACATATTGAAAGCGATAGAAATCGCTTTTTCTTTCATTGTAAAGCATTGTATAGTGCAGAGAAAAACGTCTTTTAACCACGAATTTAACAGTCTCTCGACGTAAAGGATATCTTCGTAATTATACTGTACAGTCTGATATCAACTCTTAAATTATTATGGAACGTAATAAAAATTTTTGTTATTATTTCGATAGAGTTAAAAAGCCCCATTATTTTTTATCTCTACAGTATGATTCTACCTATCTGATTAAAAAACTGTAAATGTCTTCTGTACACAATGTAAATGTTGCCAAAAATTGGTATTCGATTATCAAGTAAGCAAATTTATTCAATATGCAAGCATTCCGCTGTGAAAATTAATAAATTACTGTTGCCTGTTTACAGTGAGCAGATTTTCTAGTGTCTCTGTTTTGACTTTCAACGTAATGTTAGTATGAATTTATGGCTTGGTTTGTGATTAATTTTTTATTATTTTGCTTTTATCCACGTTACAATTTCAGTGGATACCCATGTATATATGTACATTATACGTATTATCAAACGATTATAAGAGTATGTTGTTAAGAAAATACATTGATTGAACAGATCTACGGTACTAACTCAGGAAATATAATGCAAATTAAACGTATCTATTAATACAGATTCATGAGTTCTATTACATCTTTACTAAAGATCTGTTCATTGCTTGAAAATTAATCAAGCTTAAACTTTACTCAGGATTAATCATTTCAACGGATTCAGAACTTCATTGTTCACCAAAGCCCTAGGTTAAAAATGTATTACTTAGAAATGGTACTTCAATTATTCTGTAACCTATTGCAGTCTATGCAATACTATTTTGCAAATCAGTAGAGAAATTAATTTTCTATGCTAATTCTAAATAATCCTAAAAATTGTCTGTTAGGCTCTAAGTATCCTTCAGTTATGGTAAGAAAAGAATGGCATGTTGCAAGATATTGATTTTAAACATTTGCTCAATTTTACTTACTTTTGACTTATATCCGATTTCGCAAAGCAATTGTACTTGCCTAATCCCCTAAAGATAAGCCAAACAACATTGCGATATTCTCAAATTAGCAGCTATTTAAATTGTCAGTAAAACCTTTTACTGATTTTAAATCACTAGAATACGAAAACGATAATGATGCAATAATTTAAATTATTCCTTATAACTTGCGTTATTATCTTACCATTTATTTTTGTAAATTGCATAAGCTATGACTACGGCTATTATAACAACGCAGGCTAAAGCCCCAGCCACACCTAAAAGTAAAAAAAATTGTCATTTTCATCATCATCAAACAGTCGACCAGTACTGTCGAACATCAAGATGTTGCTGTTACTTATTAACTAGTCGTGGACGATTTTAAATTTAGGAATTTGATTTTACACAGCTAATACGATAGTCAAATAAGGTCATAAATAAATACAAGTACTTAATTTAGCACCATAACAATACGAGCCAAAAATAAAACATAATCGTTAATAAATTATTAAATTCTGTATAAGATGAAATATAACAATTTATCAATATTATAGAATTAGCTGTTAATGACTTTCTAATGTAAATGAAATTGATTCGATTTGAATGAATTTAATTTAGCCAATATCTTAAAAATTGCATCATGAACTTCAAATACGAACATGCAATGCCGATAGAATGATTCATACTATGAACCTACCATAGGCAACTTTCTCATCACCTCCGCCAAAAGCGTTTGCGATTAATGTCGGTGTTATAGGATTAGTTTGAAATTCAGAATTATTAGTAGAGCGATTCAAAGAGGGCATTGTAGTAATAGCAATGGATGGAGTAGGCTCAGGTTTCTTACTATCGGGTGGAATAATGATATGATTGGATGGCGCTTTCGATGGACTAGATGAAATATTTGTTACTGAGCTATCATAGTCATTTTTTACTGTTTCCGTTTGAGTCAGTTGAATGTCATCAATCGAACTACTCGTTACAATACTTGTAAAGCTTGTCGATGTCGATAAACTTTTCGATGGTGGTGCAATGATTGAAGGAAGTGTCGATGGCGAGACTATAACCGATATGTTATAGCACAGTAAATCGCCGATTGTGCCTTGCGATAGAACACTGCTACGCCTTGCTCTGAAATCGAGAACGCAAGATGATGCCAATTCTGTCGATGATTCATGACAAATTCCAAATGGTACACATACATCACGTTCTTTACTGCACTTACACCGATGATGTAATAACGAATCTAGAGGCTGTCCTGGTTGAATGCCTTGATTCGAGCAACGATGTGTTAAATTTAAGCATTTGATCCATAATGGTTTTAATTGTAAGGCAAAATGACAATTACATGGTAGATAAGTATCGAAAAAATGTTGCTGATAGAACATTACGTGGCTCTGATTAGAACTAAATTGACCAGTACGTGGCATACAATTACCGTTATCCATTAGCAATTTGGATGTAAATGCAATTAAAGCATCAAATGGAATTAAATTACCTCTTAAACGAATTGGAACGACTATATAATCAAGCAAATCAGCAAAATACATCCTAGCTGACCTAGTCACGATCACTTCAGCTAAAGACGTAGGTAATATTTTAATATTATTATAAGATAAATCTACATATGTATAACGACTTCGACGCCATTTATCCAGAAGATGTGTTGGTATTTGTTGGATAGAATTATAGGTTAAATCAACTTTACTTAATCTCGAATACATATTGTTGAAGTCTGACGGAATATCTTGAATAGCATTATTTTTTAACATCAACAAAGTTAAATTTCCGTATGGCGCTGGTGGCATTGGAAAAGCGCTTAAATTATTATATTCTAAGTACAATTTTTGCAAGTTTGGTACAAGTCTTGGATGCGGCAAAGTAATGGATTGCAAATGAGAATTTCTTATTACCAATTCTGTTATAGGCGCGCTATATAACGGATTTAAAAATGGAAAAACATCCAATTGGGGTAAAATACAATCTTCAATAACGATTTTACTGACAGATAAAGTGAAGTAATGACTATGGATCAGAGCCATAGTCGCAATTAAATCGCTTTGATTTGCAAAATTAAAGCCAAACAAATGAAGCGTAGAAAGGAATACATTATTATTGTCGAAAACTTTACGGTATATTGTAGCTGCATCACCCAAATTTTCTCGCCGGAGAACGTTATCATAACCATTTCCTGAGCAGGACAGTTCTGTTCCAGAATGTCGACATGAGGCCGTTTTAACTAAAAGGGTTTGAAGGATATATTAGCTGAAAGATCAAGAATTTGAAAATTCTATTTACTACAGTAGAAATTTTCTATTGACTGTTCTACGCTAGTACAGTATTTTAATACTATTCTGTATGAAGAAGACTTTTAATTGCATCGTCCTCTTTTGGTAACCTCTATGATTAAGTTTGGTAGATCTTATTCAATAAAAAATGCAGTACTATGAAATTTGATGTACGGCGTAAAAAAGATTTTTTCTTTCCTTTTTTACTCGATATGAAATAGGAAAATAGAAAATATATGCAATCTATTCATCAGCTAAAATGAGATGCAGTATTGACTTGTTCAATAAAATATAGAGATAGAACAATCATGCTGCTGAAGAAATTTGAGGCATCAAGTAATAAATCTTTTTTTTCCTTTTCATTTAATATGAAATGGGAAAATGAAAATATAGTATATACAATCCATCTATCAGCTAAAATGAGATTTAGTGTTAACTTATTTAATAATGGATGGAAATAGAATAATCATACTACTATGAAATTTGAGGCCTTAAGTAAATGTTTTTTTTCCCCCTTTTCATTTGGTATGAAATAGGAAAATAGAAAATAAATGCAATTAATACATCAGCTAAAATGAGATATGATGTTAACTTACATGGATAGCATCGTTTACGAAGATCGCTCCCATCAAAGTAAGTTGCATATCCTTTACCACATTGCCAATCCGCTGCAAAACCACCGTTAATAGTATAGTAATGGCAATATGACATTGGATCATGGCAATCATGCTGCCGACATAGACAACGACTAAAGTCGACACGATTAATTGCCCTTTGACTGTTGCCTGGCAATACTTTGTTAAAGCATGCAATTTGATCATAATTAGCAACAAAGTAATCTGGATTGGAATTAAAAATCCAAGATTGAATCCAAGATGTAGTACAATTGCAATAGACATATTGCGGTAACTCAATGCGTAATTGCCATCGATGATTAATTTGTGTTAATAACGAATCTAATAAATCGGCTTGAAATTGGAAAGGCCCAGTAATCCGTTGATCTTTTAACGATAAATAATGCAATTGAATTAACGGTGCTAAAGTCATTTTGTCAACTGTACTGATGCTATTATTGGATAAATCCAACCATTTTAACCCTTGCATAAAGTTTAAAATTTCAAAATTTACAAGACTAGAAATTTGATTGCCACGAAGTGATAAACGTTCCAAGTGAGCATAGACTCCAGCTGACATAATATCCACATCGGTATTTTTGATTTGATTATTGTCCAAAAGTAAACTGCCCACATATTTTCCTAGCGATCTTTTCCTCGGATTGAAACTAGGATGGAAAAAAGGTAAACGATTTAAATTAGTTTGATAGATTTTAATTGTCTCAATTGCAGGCAGTGGATGTTCTTGTCCATCGATTGTCGTTTGATTTAAGGTAAGCATCATCAAGGAAGAATTGATAAAGACATTAAATTCGGCCAGATCGACTCTGCCACCATTGATGATTAAATGCTGCATATTTCTTGTAAAGTTAGCGTGGAATTTTTTGATGGTGCCCACGGCAGGCTCATTTAACGTTAGGGTAGTAACGTAGGAGAAACATTTATTGGTTATGACAAGATTGTCTTTCAGGTGAAGATCGCAAAAGGCTACTGTTTCATGGCAGCAACATTGTACATTTTCAGATAGGGAAAATTTGGTCTTTGCGTGAAAACTGGAGTTCATTGGAACTGCTGTCGACTGGCCAATAGACAGCATTAGGAATATCAACACGAAAGAATAGCAACAAACCATTTTGAGTATTCGTTTTCGAAAAGTTTTCTACCTTGAGAGATTTTGAATACTTGGAAAAATCCCAAAGCAATTGTAGAATCAATACCTGAAGATAGATCAAAGTCAGATAAAAGTCTTTTTTTACGCCCAATCGACAGCTAAAGTGGTCCAAGATATTGTCGCTCGATCCAATGTCTTTGCGGAACAGGTAAGAGAAATTATGTCTTGAAAATATTTGCCATACGCTTTATATTAGACAGAATGTAGCTGTAATTAACAAACTATTGGCTTTTTGAATGCTTATATTAGGCATTACCAAGCTGATGAATAGAGTAAAAATGGTTAATATTACAATTTCAATTCAATGCAAGATACTCTTAATGCAATCTATACATAGATATTACCATCAATAAGCCATTCAATTAAGTCTAAGTTGAGTAACTAATGATGCCATCATCCTCTGCTGTATCTTCTAAATTAGTATAACAAGTTCTACTTGATGATCTCTCCTTTTTCATTACGTTAGGCCCATTCATGTAGAGTAATAATCTACCGTACGCAATATCTAAATAAAGTTCAGCGATCTGTCGAGTATTCATTTCCAGTAACGGCAATTTTTAGAATAGTCTGATGTAGAATATTCTCCTATTCTCCTATTCTCCTGATATGCATTGCCTATCCAAATAAACGAAAAATGACTAATTTACCACTGTAGGTAGTAAAATAGTCTGGGATTATCTTAGGAAACTGTAGATTGCAATAAGCAGATTTTAGGCAAACTGTTTGAGTGAGATACGATATACCGTTTAAAACAGGTTCCATTTTGTGCTATCGATGCCCATATTACTATTGAACTATGGCATTTTTGTTATGTTGACTGTCAAGTTTAGTCGGTGAATTCCTGATGATTAGTCACGTAAATGTTCTATTGACCATAATAAAAAATGCCTTTTTCCTAAATTGAATCTACTAGACATGTATCTCGATTCTAGGTTCTAGTCGTATATTGTAACTTGCCATCTTTCGCTTCCAAATTGGACACATTATTACATCCTAAATACAAATATCATGACGAAATTGAACGCCTTTCTACTGCTAATTTTTGAGTCCATATTTAAATATGAAAATTTTAGTAGATCATGGGAAGAGCCATGGCCTCAGAAAGTTTATCGCATAATCTGTTTACTATTCATTGCTGTTAAACTAATTGGAAGCGTTAAGATTATTACGAGCGATATAATATGACAACATCCTGTTTCAGGGGACTGCCGCACTATCTGTAATGTAGAACGATTAACTTTCAGTAGTCATTGCTCTTCTTATGTATATATAAAGCGATTAGACACGCTATAATATATAATGCAGACTATTTCAGAAACGAGGGTTAACACTGTATCCTACTGTTTGTTAATGATTTATAACTTAATGTAAACGGTCGCAGAAACAAGAATTCTATAACGCTCGTTCTTGGAACAGTTTCCATTAGGTTGTTTCTGAAAGTACATCAATTATCTCTACTGTAACTGTATATATATATTGTCATAGTACGCGTACATGAAAAGAGCAATGGCTACTGAAAAGTTTCTATTTACTCCAGATAATCTCGTTTAATGGCATTTATTTGCATACTCGTACTGTGCTGTATAGTGAGATTACTTATACTTCTGGAAGATTTTCTGTGAATTTTTCGTTTGTCATCTCGACTGTATGTACTTGGAAAGAGTAATAACGATTCAAGATTAATGGTAGAGTATATACTGTATTTGTAATATCTGATAGGCAGTAAGATAATTCCCGTTTCTACAACAGTTGACATTGGATTATTTCATGCATTATTCCTACTGCTTGTACAACACATGGAATGAGTAATGATAGCTACTGAAGATTAATCGTAGAGCCCTATTTGTAATGTCTGACAGGGGTAAGATCAATTATCCTACCGTCTACCAGTTAAGAATTTACTGAAGGATTAATCTTCTTTCTAGCGACTGTATACGGAGCAGATGATGAGTTCTATTTCATAATAGCTGAGTTTTATCATCATTATAACTTAGGATGGCGAAAGTTCCATGATCAACTATCCCCTTGCCAGTAACTAATTACAGGATTAATCATTGACTGTTTTTTCCTTGGCGTTTTTGATTGATGGGTACCGTTCAAATTTGTTAACGTAGTTCCCCGTCTTTTAGTACAATATATCAATATCACACTGCCATGAACTAGATATTAATAGAATTGATCGTCGTTGAAGGAGTCTCTCTCTCTCTCTCTCTCTTTAATTACTCGCTACAGCATTGGTATTTTGGATTGATATATATCTGTTACGGCCATTCCTAAGAATGATTTTATCCTTAAGATTCGCTACCGCTCAAGTTCCTTACTGTAGTCCGTCTTTTTAGTATAATATATCAGTATCACACTGCCATAAACTAGATACTAATAGAAGCGATGGTAGTTCTAGCCTTCATTTTTGCAAAATCAACTTCTCTCCCTCTTTAAATATTCACTAGCGTTCAAGTTCCTTACTGTAGTCTGTCTTTTACTACAATATATCGGTATCACCCTGCCATTAACTAGACACTAATAGAATCAATTGATCGTAGTTGTAGCCTTGATTATTGCAAAAATCAAGCAGTCTCTCTCTTTCAATACTCGCTACAGCATTGGTATTCTGGATTTATATATCCATTGCTAGAAACTAGATACCCTTCACTACCCTTCAAGTTCCTTACTGTAGTCCGTCTTTTTAGTACAATATATCAGTATCACGCTGCCATAAACTAGATACTAATAGAAGCGGTGGTAGTTCTAGCCTTCATTTTTGCAAAATCAACTTCTCTCTCTCTTTAAATATTCACTAGCGTTCAAGTTCCTTACTATAGTCCGCCTTTTACTACAATATATCGGTATCACCCTGCCACGAACTAGACACTAATAGAATCAATTGATCATAGTTCTAGCCTTGATTAAGGGAAAACCTTCCTGCTAGAACTGCGATCAATTCGGATCGCTGAGCGTCTAGTTCATGCCAGCAAATATTCTATCGAGGGATGGACTGCAACCAGCAAATTGTACACTCAATGTACAGTACCTCTAAATCAAAACACCAATGCCTTAGTGAGTATTGCAAGAGAAAGAGACGCGTTGATTTGGGGAAAAGTTGCTGCTAGAACTGCGATCAATTCTCATCGCTGAGCGTCTAGTTCATGCCAGCAAATATTCTATCGATAGAATATTTGCTGGCATGAACTAGAGGTTTTCCCCTAATCAACGAGTCTCTTTCTCTTGCAATACTCACTAAAGCATTGGCGTTTTGATTTAGAGGCACTGTAGAATGGACATTGAGTGTACAACTTGCTGGCTGCAGTCCATCCCGCAATAGAATATTCGCTGGCATGAAGTAGAAGCTCAGCGATGAGAATTGATCGTAGTTCTAGCTGACTTTCCCTCCAATCAGCCAGCCTCTTTCTCTTGCAATACTCACTAACGCATTCGCTAAAGCATTGGTGTTTTGATTTAGAGGCACTGTAGAATGGATATTGAGTGTACAACTTGCTGGCTGCAGTCCATCCCGCAATAGAATATTCGCTGGCATGAAGTAGAAGCTCAGCGATGAGAATTGATCGTAGTTCTAGAAGAGACTTTTCCTCCAATCAGCCAGTCTCTTTCTTTTGCAATGCTCACTAAAGCATTTGGTGTTTTGATTTAGAGGCAATGTAGAATGTACATTGAGTGTACAACTTGCTGGCTGCAGTCCATCCCTCAAGATAATATCTACTGGCATAAACTAGATGCTCAGCGATGAGAATGGATGGCAGTTGTAGCAGGAACTTTTGGCCAAAATCCAAAAGTCTCTCTTGAACTATTCCTTTGCTGGCTTGATTGATCGCAAGGAAATCGTCCAAGTGCCTGGCTGCAGTCTACATCACATCGCCATGAATTGCACACTTTTACCGAGCTATAGACTACCAAGACAGACATTGGCAGTAGAGCGAATGACAGTTGTAGCAGGAACTTTTGGCCAAAATCCAAAAGTCTCTCTTGAACTATTCCTTTGCTGGCTTGATTGATCGCAAGGAAATCGTCCAAGTGCCTGGCTGCAGTCTACATCATATCGCCATGAATTGCACACTTTTACCGAGCTATAGACTACCAAGACAGACATTGGCAGTAGAGCGAATGACAGTTGTAGCAGGAACTTTTGGCCAAAATCCAAAAGTCTCTCTTGAACTATTCCTTTGCTGGCTTGATTGATCGCAAGGAAATCGTCCAAGTGCCTGGCTGCAGTCTACATCACATCGCCATGAATTGCACACTTTTACCGAGCTATAGACTACCAAGACAGACATTGGCAGTAGAGCGAATGACAGTTGTAGCAGGAACTTTTGGCCAAAATCCAAAAGTCTCTCTTGAACTATTCCTTTGCTGGCTTGATTGATCGCAAGGAAATCGTCCAAGTGCCTGGCTGCAGTCTACATCACATCGCCATGAATTGCACACTTTTACCGAGCTATAGACTACCAAGACAGACATTGGCAGTAGAGCGAATGACAGTTGTAGCAGGAACTTTTGGCCAAAATCCAAAAGTCTCTCTTGAACTATTCCTTTGCTGGCTTGATTGATCGCAAGGAAATCGTCCAAGTGCCTGGCTGCAGTCTACATCACATCGCCATGAATTGCACACTTTTACCGAGCTATAGACTACCAAGACAGACATTGGCAGTAGAGCGAATGACAGTTGTAGCAGGAACTTTTGGCCAAAATCCAAAAGTCTCTCTTGAACTATTCCTTTGCTGGCTTGATTGATCGCAAGGAAATCGTCCAAGTGCCTGGCTGCAGTCTACATCATATCGCCATGAATTGCACACTTTTACCGAGTTATAGACTACCAAGACAGACATTGGCAATAGAGGGAGTGACTGTCCTGTGGACTGGCTGGGATT
>NW_002060943.1:2359895-2360737 GCF_000150275.1 Trichoplax adhaerens | reverse complement strand
TTTATTTTTCATTTTGTAAAAAAAATAGAAATAGAACCAATAACACGTTAAGATAATGCAAATCCTAACAAGTGGATAATGTAAGGTATTAAGCAGTAAAAGAATGACTATTCAATGATAGGTTGACTCCTAACCAATGATGGAGAGTTTTATTTATTTATTTTTCATTTTGTTCATGTGAGCGATACCTCGCGTTGATAGCCAATTCAGAATACTGTATTGGTCAATGATGCCAGGTTGATATCTAATTTTCTGTATCTGAATTGATGAAGGTCAACTAATCGTCACTGAGTATCATTTGGCGTTTGTAAATTTCTCTTGATCGCTGCTGAATGGAGAAGGCAACATAGTGATAGTTTGTAAATTATCCTACAGTAAATTCATTTCATTTTAGCTTGAGGAATTACTGTACAGAATGGGTTTAATTTATGTTATGTTATTGCCGGCTGCTGCTCACCGGCCTGTAATCAGTCTATGCCTTAGTATGTATTGGCTGTCATGGATACCTTGGTGAAATTGACAACCTTGAAAAGTGGGCACTTGATGTTTTATGAAGAATCATTTTAAATTTTTACTGCAATATTGAGTTCTTTGATCATCTTTAAAATTTCGAATACAAAGCATCGTTCACTGGACTACCATACCAGGGACTACTCAACCATTTTTCTCGTCTTTAGAGGGGAAAAATGGTTGAGTAGTCCCTGACCATTCATTGAGTAGAACTCCCATTTGCTGCCTTCTAAAACAAGAATTGAACTTGAAGAAGAGGTCTAATAATCAAGAAAGAGGGAGAATACGTCAACTAGGCGTTCACTGTAGTGAAATAGGGAAGACTGACTATT
>NW_002060943.1:2324736-2359845 GCF_000150275.1 Trichoplax adhaerens | reverse complement strand
GCAGAGAAGAGACGCGTTGATTTGGGGAAAGTTGCTGCTAGAACTGCGATCAATTCTCATCGCTGAGCGTCTAGTTCATGCCAGCAAATATTCTATCGATAGAATATTTGCTGGCATGAACTAGAGGTTTTCCCCTAATCAACGAGTCTCTTTCTCTTGCAATACTCACTAAAGCATTGGCGTTTTGATTTAGAGGCACTGTAGAATGGACATTGAGTGTACAACTTGCTGGCTGCAGTCCATCCCGCAATAGAATATTCGCTGGCATGAAGTAGAAGCTCAGCGATGAGAATTGATCGTAGTTCTAGCAGAGACTTTTCCTCCAATCAGCCAGTCTCTTTCTCTTGCAATGCTCACTAAAGCATTTGGTGTTTTGATTTAGAGGCAATGTAGAATGCACATTGAGTGTACAATTTGCTGGCTGCAGTCCATCCCTCTTGATAATATCTACTGGCATAAACTAGATGCTCAGCGATGAGAATGGATGGCAGTTGTAGCAGGAACTTTTGGCCAAAATCCAAAAGTCTCTCTTGAACTATTCCTTTTGCTGGCTCGATTGATCGCAAGGAAATCGTCCAAGTGCCTGGCTGCAGTCTACATCACATCGCCATGAATTGCACACTTTTACCGAGTTATAGACTACCAAGACAGACATTGGCAGTAGAGCGAATGACAGTTGTAGCAGGAACTTTTGGCCAAAATCCAAAAGTCTCTCTTGAACTATTCCTTTGCTGGCTTGATTGATCGCAAGGAAATCGTCCAAGTGCCTGGCTGCAGTCTACATCATATCGCCATGAATTGCACACTTTTACCGAGCTATAGACTACCAAGACAGACATTGGCAGTAGAGCGAATGACAGTTGTAGCAGGAACTTTTGGCCAAAATCCAAAAGTCTCTCTTGAACTATTCCTTTGCTGGCTTGATTGATCGCAAGGAAATCGTCCAAGTGCCTGGCTGCAGTCTACATCACATCGCCATGAATTGCACACTTTTACCGAGCTATAGACTACCAAGACAGACATTGGCAGTAGAGCGAATGACAGTTGTAGCAGGAACTTTTGGCCAAAATCCAAAAGTCTCTCTTGAACTATTCCTTTGCTGGCTTGATTGATCGCAAGGAAATCGTCCAAGTGCCTGGCTGCAGTCTACATCACATCGCCATGAATTGCATACTTTTACCGAGTTATAGACTACCAAGACAGACATTGGCAATAGAGGGAGTGACTGTCCTGTTGGACTGGCTGGGATTTTCCCTATGGATTGCTGGATCTGTAGCGCGCCATACTGGACTGGAGTATACTGTATAGTACAGTAGCCTAATGCAATAGTAATTGGTGTACTCAGCGGGGCTAAGGTGGCATTCGACATCCATTCCAGCTACTCTTGTTGTCTTCGTCGTTGCCAACAACTTTTACTTGCATTTCCTTCGTGGAAATCACGGTGAGAAGGCAAATAGCACGAGCTGATGGTCAGCTACTCCAATTGGAGACGGTCTACTGCCATGATAATCATGGAATAACCGATTCAAGTCTACCTCTCGTTTACGATAGCTTGTTGATTGGACTTACGAGCTCGCAGACTTTGATCAACTGAAGTAATGTCGGTCATATTGTGGGTGCATCCACAACCATTGGATTGTGGCTTATTGCATTTATCATTTTATCCCCGATTTACCTACAATGTAAGCAATAATGATTACCGCTATCCAGTACAATCTCTAGTTAATCAGCCTAATGTACAAAGTCCATCCTGTTGTAGTAAGCTACTCTGGAGGCAATCCATTCCTGATGGACAATGACGCCGTTACGGTAGAGTAGATGATGTCCAAATTAGCCTTTCAACGTTAGCAAATGGCTATGTCAACTGTGTGCCTTTAAAATCATCTCCTGACTTTATTTTGCTTCAACTATTTCTTACAACTGTATTGATCTCGTAACATTATTCCGACAGTCAAGAGAGTAATTTAGAACCGCCTATCTAACGACGTATCATTATGCTACAGATGTGATGATTTATTATTGATTAACAACAAACTTATCAACTTGGTTGAGCAATGATTCATAAAATGAAGTAATCAATTTATTGTACAGTAATCCTCCTAGCCTACATCATTGACAAGTATAGTTGGTGGATAATCGATATCTACCAACGATAACAGTGATAACATGTTGCCTTGAACTTCAACTCCTAAAAACTGCATCGATCTTTATTCTGACTTGTAGAATCTATTAAAATTGGCAGTCTACGCCAAAGCCAAAGAAAAGGCTGGATATCCTCGCCTAAGGTCAGTCGAATTGAAGAATCAATGAAGAGAATACTTTTAAAAGCCTAACTCAATCATACTAATTATCCCACAAGTAAACAAGTTATTGATGGAACGCTATCTATTCCTTTTTCTAGTTATACAGTTTGGCGCCATGTTGCCTGCAATAAATTACAAATGTCGGAAGAACATGCCTGGCTGTAAGTTGACAACGTCAATTGTTATAGCCATACCAATACACATGATCTTGTTGATTTGTCGCTGATGTACAGCTAATATGCAATGGATGATCTATTGTAGCTCTTGTCGCCCTTTCAGTTGCGAAATAATAGTAATGAGAATTTAATAATGTTATGCTAGCGATTGTAGATCTTCTACGTACAATGTGCGATTCATTGTCATCAACGGTGCTTCTTCATAACACAATATCGAGCAAGATACCTTTTATGCACTTTAGTGTAGTGATCAGTTTCAACAGGCACCCATACAAATTACCAACGGTGCAAATAGTTAGAAAGTTGGACATACTCTTCTTATTACGAGTGTCATAAATTGAACTGCTTGTACCTAGTACCACACAACTACCTACTCAGTCTAGATACGTTGTTCTTTCGTATTCGTCTGGAATAGCTTAAACCAACTTCGCTATAGATATTGCAATTAGACAGAAAACATAACAACGGAAATGTCGAGAAAGTCGGACATAATTATGATACTCTTCATATTACGAGTATCTTAAATTGAACTGCTTGTACCTAGTACCACACAACTACCTACTCAGTCGAGATACGTTGTTCTTTCGTATTCGTCTGGAATAGCTTAAACCAACTTCGCTATAGATATTGCAATTAGACAGAAAACAACAACGGAAATGTCGAGAAAGTCGGACATAATTATGATACTCTTCATATTACGAGTATCTTAAATTGAACTGCTTGTACCTAGTACCACACAACTACCTACTCAGTCGAGATACGTTGTTCTTTCGTATTCGTCTGGAATAGCTTAAACCAGCTTCGCTATAGATATTGCAATTAGACAGAAAACGTAACAACAGAAATGTCTTATGTTGTTTAGGCTATTCAAAACATTTTACCTCCTTAGTGATTGGTCTCAACGTGATCGAATAAATTGGATTCAATCATTAACAAACGAAGATGCCACTGTTACTGGTTGGTTTCTTTATCTTACTATCTAAAATTCATTTTTTTATGCGATAAATAGTATCCCTGATAAATCTATCTATAGATAAACTGTACACAAATTAAACTTTTCACCCAGTAGTATAGAATAACATACCTGTACTCTTGTCATATTATCTAATAATAGAACAAGCGAAAACTACCTTATCCGTCAAAACCTTAGACTTTTTACTTTATCTACGTATTCAACAATTCACAAAGCTGTCACTAAAGTCATCCCTTGCATCTGGCGATGAGTATCCTTGCAACCAATTGAGTAGATATTGATAATTTAAAGCTAAAATAATATAATTGCATTTTTTAGCTAATAGTTTTAAGTACAATACTAATAAATTCCATTGCAGATTACCAAGCACTAAAATTATTAGATAATATCTACCGAAAAATTCAGCTATTCAAAGCCAATTTTTACTGCTGTATTTCTTAACACATAATTAAGATGGCCTAATCGATCAAAATCACCAGATCTAGATAACAGAAACTACGCTGGTTCAAAGGTTTTTAAGCTACGATTGCATAAAAATATTAATTTTCAATTGACATCTGATACAATATTTGTATTAATATTCCAAATCAAAACCTTTAGCAATTTGACGAACAAAAATATTTAAGTTACGTGTCCAACAATCTTACCGAACTTTTACAATTACTTGTAGAACCAGGTTAGTAAAGTACTAGATACCATCTTCAGGGCTTCTAAATCCTCTCATTACAATACATAGCGAAATTGATTCATCTCCTCTCGCATTTTAGAAGCGTTTTCTGAGAATGAACACCTGCTAACTGCTGATGCTGTTGATGCATTAGGGTTCTTAATTGGAGGTCAAGTCGATGGGTAGGTTACTCGCAATGATAAGCTTTATTGCTAACTATAACAATAATTAAGTTTTAAACCCTTCCTTGAAATAGAAACGTCATGAAAGTACGGCAAATTGCTAGTATGTCTAGCCAAGCCGGTAAAAGTGGATTTTCTAAGGTATTTAACTAATGAAAACTCGAGTACGCACTATATACTATATATAGAATGTAGATACGTCTATATTTATAATAAGACTAGCAATAATTAACCAATGAGGGCTTCTTTTGATACTCAATACCTTGATCAGTGATCAGTGATCAGTTGATAATTGTGATGCATATTAATCAATTTATAAAAATAATTTAAGATTTCCAGTACATTTTCCTTGAAAAGATTCCAGTCTTGGCTGCGGAGTAATCTATCAGACAACTGCTTTGGAACGATGGCATGTCTTATAAACGGAGAACGACTGCCTAGGTTATTAGGTCGTACCGTATCTGGTAACAATGATGTTTTAGCATCAGGTGCAGATTTTAAAACAAGAGACGAACGGCAAAGTAGCGCATCGCCACGAACGCCTGACGATTCTGCCAGTAATCGAAGCGGTAAAATTATATCGAATCGTTCTATTGCACCTGCAAGGTATCTATTGTCAGTGCTCTTTAAGTATCAGATATCGATTTATTCATTTTTTATACTCTATTGATATGTTATTTCTAAATAAATAACGGATTAACGAATTATCTCGCAAAATAGTGACCGTCTAACTATACTAGCACAAGTATGCAAACAAACCATCATCAAGGTAAATAAATTCCTCTAATCAGCTCGCTATAGCGGTATTTGGTGTAATTCTATTGCTTATATCGATCGCTTAACAATTAAATGAAATATGCTTTAGACTTCTGAAATGGAACACAGTGGTGTCAAGATTTATCGATGCCATTTTTCATATATATATCTTCTGGCTCCTTTAAAGTTAGTTTCTATGTAAAATACGCACGTGCTATCGAAATCAAACTTTGATAATAGTTTTCTTAATATTCGTATCATCTTAAATATGCATCGTATATATATATACCCATCGATAGATATGTTATCATCGAAAAATGCCGACATACAACTGTAGTATTAGGAGCTGTTGAAACTACCGTCCATTGCATATCAGGCGATGACATCACTGTGATAGCAACTTGTCATCAATTTTTTTCGACGTTAGTAAACATTATTCGTCCATACTCAATTTAATGATATAATGACTTACGCTATATAGATTTATTATTCCATTTTAGGTCTAGTAACAACTGCACATATCACTTGTGCACTCCTTCCAAGCCGGTTATGTTTATCGGTAATAATAATATTACTATAGCCCCTTATCATACGTTCTATCCTCTCTTGTCAAAACATATGCAAGAAGTCGGTTTACTACCCACAGTTAATCTATGGGACCAAGTCATTAGCATAGGTAAACTAGCTAGTCAGCTTAAATGTAGATATTTGTACACCTTGATTTGGCTAAAATACTATTTCTGAAAACATATCTGGATATATCAAATAAAATATAAGTAACTTTCTCCAACAGCGCTCCTCATCTTATCCTTTTTAATTGAAGGTCCACGGAGCGATAGCACCGAGCCTACGTCTGATTATAAATTTATGAAATTAAGCCAATTTAGACAGTTCACAATACCTCTTACAATGGAAGGAGATACTACAGTTAGTATAAAGTGGTGTGATATAACTACTATAAGACAATCTGGTTAGGTGGATCGCTACATAACCTTAAAACTAGTCCATTTTGATTAATCCAAAATATTTCTTTTGTAGGCTAATCCTTGTGCCATGCCTATGGATTATAGGAAAGCTCTCTTGGAAAAGGAAGCGTTAGTAGTATTTTTGTGAAAGAATGAAAAACTCTTGATATTGCTCAATTTTTATTCTAGTTTTGAGTACGTGTATAGAACTGCTCTTATACTTCTTTTATCTTATTTATAGCGATATTAAAAAGTGGCACCAGTACTTAGACGCACAAGGCTTGAGTGATGCTGACAAATCAAAATTTAAGAAATTAGTTCAAGAAAAATTTGAGGTACAGTATTGTACAAGAAAACTTGTTGTCTCTTTTCACTCTGCTAAAAAATATAACTTTATTAGGAATGGCTTATAGATACTGGCCACGTCAGACATTTAGAAGGCTTAATACTCAATTCTAACTCAAGTAGTACGTAGAAACAATACATAGATCTATTATTTTATGAATTAACGAAACATTGGAAGTGTAATGTTGTAAACAACATCGACGAATAGCTGTTCATTTTACTTCATGTTATAGTAATCTGTTTTATATTAGTTTTTATTGTATGGATTGATAACTATAAAAATGATGCGTGTCACATATACCTCTATCTTCAAGCCAGTATACTACCATGTAGATTACTATAATGATTAATATTGGAAATGTAACGTCATAATGTATAAATTGTTTTAAATGCTCAACCCCTTTCGACCCTGGTCGAACATAAGTATAGTTTCTGTCCATGTATTATATGCATTTTTTGATGTAAAGGTTACTAGTCGCACGTACGATATCAGAATTATGAGATTTTATGTAAAAATGGAGTATATATTTTTCTCGTAAATGTTTTTGTGAAATAGATTAGATACCCTAATATGTGAGTCATATACATTTTATAACACTTGCATCATGATCAGTGCTCCATACAATCCTATTGAATCATGATGCAATAGCGTCAACAATATGTGAAGATATAAGTCGATTTGAGACTTTGGAAATCCAATTTGTGTGAAGAAATTTTTTTAAATGTACATATAGCAATGATTCAAATAAAAAAACAATATGCCAATGTAAGTCGATACGGTATAGCACTAATTTTAATGAACAGGCAAAGCTTAGTGAACAGAGCGATGCAATGAATTTAGACACAATTTCTGCCAAAAATTTCACAAGAATAACCTAGGCCCTAGGGTAAATCCTTCTTTTGTCATCAGTTGCAGCATGTCAACATATAAATGCTGTATTGAGAAACGTTGCAGAGCTTATACGACAGCTTCCAAAAGTATACTTGAACTCATGGACATCGACAAGGTTTCCAAAATAACTTTTTTTAAACAGTTTTATTAGCTATGGCACTGATAATGATCTCGCTTTTATACCAGTTTATGCAACTACATTCTTAATAACATTTTACATGATTATAATAAAAATGCGTCAATCGTAACAATATTGTGCCGCTTCATATACAGAGCACCTTCATTCATAACCAATTTTACAATTTCTTCCAGCAGACTGCGTCATCATAAAGTTGATATCAATTAAACCGCTAAATTAGCTACCAGAATCTATATGCCAGTCGAAGCATTAAGTCACACTTGCATTATTTGTTGACAATTTTTTCAAACGATAATTATAGAACGTAATCCAGATGTTAAATCTAGACGAATTTAAACACAAACAGCTGATTTGAGAGCCTGTACATTCAAATCAATCTACAATATTATATCACACCAATTTGATGAAGATTGTGGATAACGCATCTTAAGCATTGCAGAAAGTAATATACAACCCGCGGGAATTTACATAATAGGAGTCGTCATGTGTTCAAAACCATACGTAGCACCAAGGACATTGGTTGCTATCAGTTTTCAGTCGCCGCAGCTGCTTTAACTGAACTACTTTCTTCTTTTGTTGCACTCGCTTCAGCAGATTGATTATCATCTTCAGATTTTTTTTCTTCACCTGCTTCCTGTTGGCTTTCGTTGGCCGTCTCATTGCTACTTCCTTCATTCGTTGGCTCGTTCGTGCTAGCTTCCTTGGCTGCCTCATTACTATTATCATCCTTTTCATTATCACCTGAGTTAGCGCTTTCTTTCGATTCCGCTACACTTAGTCCCTCTAATCTATCTGCAACATCCTTACTTTCATCTTTTTCGGATGTCGAAGGTTCAGCAGTCTCGAATACATCCTTAAATCTACAAGCAACTAAAAAGTTTTGTTGTAGCTGATAGGTAAGTGATCGTTATACATTACTGTTTTCTGCGATGATCATTACTGTTACTATTGCTTTAGTACTAGATAAGGAAACTTATTGCAGCAGCGTTGAACTACAGAGCGATGAAATAAATCATAACAATTCGATTATTGTTTTGTTAATAACTTACTAGTTGAATCTTTAAATCGTATTGCCAGATTTTCAGGTGTTGATACTTCATCAGCAAAATCACACGACGTTGTCCAGACCCAGGCCTTATCACTTCCTGCACTTGGTATTAATTTCATATCCGGAGAGACTACATAAATTATAATTATATAAATAAAATGAATCTACATAAACTTTCAATTTTAATATTCACCATTATAACTGTATACACGCTATATATAATCAGTACATTGAGATCGCAGACTGTTCAACTCGGAACAATAAGCACTGTATTACTGTAGCAACACCACTAGGTATATTTCATAGTTATAGTAATTAATTCAATAATATGGGAAAAAAAATGGTGTAACTTCATATTATATCAATAATTTCAGTCTAATTAACAGGTATGATTTACCATAATGGTTACAGCAAACTTTTAATGTTTTATCACGTCTCATAACAATCCTTTTTTTATTGTCTTCATTTCCTATTAGAATTTTAACTTCACCAGTTCCACGTTCTTTCCATTCGGGAGGATCATTTGCCTTGTCAAACCTGTATAGCCTAGCTCTCCTGAGGAGGGTAGCCGAAAACATTTACAAAAAATAGTGTCATGTTCGACAGCGAGATCTCGATTGGCAATCTAATGTAGTGATCATTGTTACGCTTTTCTATTTATAAATATGATATCCATGCAGCGGTAGTTTAGTACGATGTAAATTTATGCTACAGTACTATGAATATGATGCCTGCAGTCTATAGCAGTTACTGTAGTAGTTTACTATTGAATGTATTTCGAGCCGTGTATACGTGAATACTACTATTCAATTCAACAGGCGAGACTCCTTCTCCTAAACACCATGAGGAATAAAACTGCAGACAGCGTTGTACATTTCTAGCAATCATTTGATGCTATCGTGTACGTCGTCAACTGTGGCGACGGAGTACTGTATTTTGTGCAGTATGTCTGCAGTAGTCTTTCAGAGTATGCTATCTATCCTAATACGCTAGCATACGGTATAACATGATGGCATCGTTTATTTTCACTTACTCAGCAAATAAAACACTTTCATTTTCTTCATTAGTTTTAACCTCAACTGGAGCTAGAGTGACAATTGGTTCGAATTGGACATCCGGGCTCTGAGGAGGTTCGTCCTGCAAAGCAAATAAATACGAGCTTTAAGTGAGATTAGCCTTAAAACTGAAGGTATAAAGACAGGGAAAAGCATAAGACGAAGAACGATTGGATTACTAATCAATCACTATTGCCACAGATTACAAATTGCTACAGTAGGATTCACTGTCTCAACTGCTTCTACAGCATTATGACAGCAGGGTGGATCTATCGTTCCATTGCCTTTTGTAGATCATCCTATTGGGTTTTGAGCGATGAGGTTATTTAAGTATGCACATATATAGTGAAGGTGACAATTGCCTTCATCCTTACTGTAAAGTACTTATTCTTCAAATTTCCTTAATTGATGCGGCTAGAGCCTATTGAATTTCATCTAAATCTATCTTTCATAAGAGAGTAGCATCTACTATCATAAAATGTAGCTTTGGCCCTACTATTTCTACAATAATATGCTCATACGTTGTCTTTTTTATATCCTATCTACTCTTGTGTGGCCAAGCACGTAGATGACTTGCACTATTTTAACATTTTTAGTCATTTCCACAAAGATTACTGGATCAGTGGAGAAAAAAAGGATGAAATTGGATTGTGGGGCAAGTTAAAACTTGAAAGCAGCTTGGTTAAGAGAATTGGAGTTGAAATTTTCAGCGTTCTTGTTAGTTCATGCTATCGATTACTCTCAGTCATGGCTGCTATTTAAGCAGCGCATGAGCTCGTCTTGCCATCAGACGGCCAATGGCTATGTAGACAATGGTGACAATTGAAATATTAACATGTCATGAATGAAGGAAATAGCTGAGATTGTTATCACATTCATTTACAACAACAAGTAGCAGCTTTGGTTGATAGCTATTCCATCACAACCTTGGAGGAGCAAGTTGTCCTTCTCGCCTTGACCGACTTTTATCGGTACAGACTACATGACTAAAACGATCCTATAGATACAAAATTGAACAATCTGAAGTGTAAAACTCAACATTCAACTGGATCGGTAGCAAGTAGCAACTACATGATGAAACTTTTGTATTTTCTCCAGCCTTGGTCAATCTGCCCTAGACTAACCATGTTAGTCCTAGTGCTAGAATGGCATCACAGAACGAAAGTGAAGGACAACTTGAAAAGGGTCCATATCCTGTCACTGAATAGCCTCTAACGATTACACCACAAGAAATAATGATTGGATTCATTTATCCATAGACTACTTACTTTGCTATCGCTCATTTCCTAGCACAATGGTCGTGGATGGATGTGATATTTGGTCGATAGTTAGCACAACGCCAAGTTGTTAACTGGAATTGAAAGCTTTCCAACGCCGAGCAAAAATAACAGCAGCGAATTTGGTTGCGGGCTGAATTGGCGCTAATCGCAGGAGCATGCGTAGCAGAACCGGGACCCCAGGAAGGTAGTTGGTATACAATAGTACCATGATCCAATTTGATAGGTATTATACTACGATATGAACTCATACATCGTCTACTACACTCGACTTCTACTCTTCGTTGGTATGTTTTGATGACAGGAGAGACGGATGGACTTGATGTAGCGGTCGGAAATGATCGTTCACTCGGGCAAATAATGACTAGTCGATTCTTTTCCTGGTCATTTCAACTATATCGTATGTCTACAAACGTACACTAGACTGTCCACGATGCTGGTCCAATTCGGCTGCTAGCTTGGTTTTGTATGGTGAGGGGGAAGGTTTAGGGTGGATCAAAACTGGGATTGCTTTCCATCGTAGTCGTTGATTAAAAATCAAAATGAGAATTGAAAAAGCTAGCATAGGATTTCGACCGGCCAGTGGACGTCTTTCTCGTTCTTGTTGCTTTACTAGCTCCATTCAATATCATATTTTGTAGTCCATAACTGGACTATCACCGAAATCTCTACCATGCTATACGAAATCATGGACTACTAGAAGAAGAAACCGGCCTTCTTTGAATAGTCCATCATAGCCTAGAATTGGAGTATCAATCGCGGACAGTATAGCATGCTACTGCAGACATGCAATACACTTGAGCTGACCAATAAAATAGCCTTCATATTTTTACGATAGTATACCATACTACACGAAGTCATGGACTACTAGAAGAAGAAACCGGCCTTCTTTGAATAGTCCATCATAGCCTGGAATTGGAGTATCAATCGCCGACAGTATCGTTTGCTACTGCAGACATGCAATACACTTGAGCTGACCTATAAAATAGCCTTCATATTTTTACGATAGTATACCATACTACACGAAGCCATGGACTACTAGAAGAAGAAGCCGACCTCCTTTCATTTTAGCAGTCCATGATAGCCTCCAACGTCAGTATAGTGTTCCGCTACAGACATGCAATATACTTGAAATGACCAGTAAAACAGCCTGCGTAGTTTTACTCTGCTCAAGGACCATTCTCCCCCTGTCTGGAAAGTATAGAGTGTACAGTGTACAGTGCACAGTACAGTACTGTACAGTATTGCCACTGTACGGTACTGATGGTACAGTACCGTACTGTTACTAGAGTACAGTATAACGTACAGTACTGTACACTCTATACTGTAGATTCTGATGTCTGCGCCTCCTCACGCCAATTCGGCCCACCTCGACATAATAGTCCAACATGGCTGCAACAGCGTTGTTGACACGCAATATCCTGCGAAATGGTTTATCTTTAACCTTAACTCAAACTAATCGAGCTCTTGCATCATACAGTACAACCACTAAGAAAAATGCCAATGAATCTGTCCGAGAGAAAGCGCCTGCTAATGGAGGATTTCTTAATTTATTATTTGGTGGCAAGAAAGGAAAACGTGAATTGCCCCATTCCAAATTATTGACAGATTCGCATCGCATTTATGAATTGCAATGTACGTTCTATTCCTCTATAACAATCATTCAATGAATCTCCTAGTAATTGTTTCAATCTCTCTTGCTCATCGATTCAATCGATGAGCAAGATACTCTTCAGTCGATACGTACTCTACTTTCAATGGGCATTGGCCTTTGTTTGCTTTAGAATTGTTGTTTTGAAATAGTCGATGAACAGCAGTAGGTGCCAACATCTCCTACTCTGCCTAGCAAGAGAATTGCCTCAAAGGGATTCCATGACCGTTCCAATGGAGGACTATAGAATAGGACACTTTTAGTAGAGCTTTATCAATATTCCTTTTAAACAGTACATCTGTTCCTGCTTCTAGTTTCAGTACGATGACAAATAGCAAAGCGCTTGTACATCGTGATAGTAGAGATGTAATTTGGGCAGAATTAATCCATTTTGCAATACGTGTACTGTATAATCTTATCTCAGGTCATTTCTATTTTTGCAGTTCATATCGTCCAACCCCAACACTTTAACGAATACGTCAAACTATGGTAAGTCTGAAACCAATAGAGATCATGATAAATCATGTCCTATTTTGATGATCAATTGCTTCGTCCTTTTATTAACAAGTGTTTGTATAACAGAAAAATAGAAAGTTCCAATAGCTCCAGCAATGATCTCATTTACTGTATACTGCTTTTCATATAATTTCATGATACTTGTCCAGGATTAGAAGGAACTGAAATGCTCAGATGAAATATGATAGACAAACTAACGTGTGTATCTATCCATTTTTCTTATAGTGAGACGGCATTGCCAGAAGTTAATGAACTTATTCCTAGCAAACTATTGGGTAGTTGGACTACTCAGATTGGCCAGCAGGACCAAGTTGGTACGTTAAGACATCGACTACTTGGATATTAACACACTTCAGCCTATACAGTAACAAAGTTATAATGATAGAAAATTTTGCTCCAAAATGACCTAGATTGAGTAACTCATGTTATTCTATTTGGCATAAAAGATAGTGAAGTACTTTTTATCATAAGATATTAATTCTCTAACATCACTATAACTTAAGTAGATTACATTACCTCAATATGAAAAGGTACACCTATTGCTTAATATCCTTTCTTAAAATTGGATAATGAATAAATCACGATTTAGCCATAGTACTGTTGCAATTTTACTGTACGATAAGAGAAAGTTTTTATGTCTGCCTTCATAGTAGTAAATCTTTAACATCTTCATTCGTGGTGATTTAATATATGATTGTGTAATAAATATATCGATACTTGGAGTTATAATACTTGCTGATATTGTGATAGTAAGTTTAAAACATGAAGACTAATAATTTGTGTCACCATATGTGACCCTTTGCTTAAACAGTTCATATGTTTATGCACGAAAACGGATATGAGACCTACGAAAAAACCTATCGCCACGGCCGAAATGATCCCGGTTTATCGAAAGTACTTCAAGCTATGGATAAATTGCTTGCCAAACGATATAATCATCTATGTCAGGAATTCGGTTTTTGGGGAGACGTCAAACCTAGATCAGGCGGTAATATATACGAGCTTAGAACCTACCATCTAAAGGTTCGTAATATAGATTGAATATGAATATTATCAATCAATCTATTTATCCAACTGTCAAACAAATATTTTCTCTGAGATAGATTGCGGCTAATCCTTCTCACTTATCGCAAATATAAGACCAGATAGATGGTGTATAGCTATCTATACTCTATACAGTTTTATTCTACCTCCTATGTGTGTTCACTGCTTACGGCCACTTGCATTTGTATTCATAATCATAATGCTAGTTTTTGCATATCATGGGCAGTAAACGTTTATTGGTATCTATCATAAATATATTAATTCAATTCTCATGAGCTCACAAGTAACTTTTCTTTTGTAGCCTGGAAGCTTATTAGAGTGGGCGCAACATTGGTAGGCTATAGACGAATTAGGTTTCCTCATTCGTCTTAATACATACATGTAGTCGCAAATAATCAAAACACGTAGTAATTGCCTTGCAATCTTTATAATATATAAATTAACTATTAAAAAAACTTGTAATAGAATTTCTTAGTCACTTCTTACCAAATCGAACATGATAAGAAACCTTTAATCTAACTCTATTAGTATCGTTACTATAAGGAATTACCTAAAATTTTTCGCTACCATATCTCTACTTGTATTATCTAGGGCTAAAGGAATAAATTATCGTAAAGATTATAATGAGCCTGTATGTGGTCTTTTCACGCAAATTGGTGAATTATATACTGTTCATCATATATGGTGTAAGTCAATTCTTTCATGATACGTAGGCATCGCTTACTTTAACGCAAAGGAATCCATATCTAGATGCTTTGATACCAAAAGCTCATACGTAGTTGCTACTATTGTAAATTATACAATTAATGCTACCGTATTCAACTCATATTTAATATTGATCAGTTGTATTCGAACGTACCAACGGTGCGGTGCATAGGTTATAAATACTCAATAACTAACTATTCATTATCCATTTTAAAAATTTTGCTGCATATAGTCAATTGCTCATTTGTACTTTAATTTTTATCACCGTTAGCCTATAAGGATTTACCAACACGATCCGAAGCTAGAGAAAGTGCTTGGGGTCAGCCTGGATGGGACGAATGTGTGATGCATACCGGTAAATACCATGCAAACCTATGTAAATGTTGCATCAATTTTACCCACTGTGCTAATCTATAAAATTTCCTTATTCTAATTTATAGTTCCTCTCATACGCCATATGGACTCAGATATATTAACGCCAATGTCTTGCTCATTACTAAAGTAATTTTATTGAAACTTGATTCATGAGATTACTTGCATTAAATTCTATAAGTTTTATGCTCCATCACGGGCTCTTCAATATCAGTAAGACACGTGAATTATGATGCTGCTTTAAGGAACAAAATAACTGCAAACTACTACGATATAATTGATAAAGTAGATTTCAATTCTATCAAATTGTAAACAGTTATCATGAGCCATACCAAAAGTATCCTATAGAGTCAGATTTTGTTTATCAATATTGTAGGAAAAAATGTGTGTTATTTCCCAATGGCTACATACTATATTTAGGAAAACTGTTGTTGATTATAACCGGTATATCATTAATGTTACATCGCAAACTTTTACCAGTATTCGACTGCAGCTTTAGTATAAAAAAGGATCGATTCTGTTTGGTTACTGAATTACAGTGTTTCACGCTACAACTACATCGTATATTATGGATTTATAGAGGCAACAAACAGATATATAAAATCTATGATGTAAAATTATGAAGCTAATAAGATGAAATGCTACCTTTTTGACACGCGTTCATGTTATTATAATTAAAGCTAAATATCTATAATAAAAAGGGAAATATTTCTATTTAGAAGAATTGTCGAAGCTATCCATTCGTTCTAGTTGTGCCAAGTTCAAGATAAACAGTATCGGAGTACAAAACGTAACTGTTGTTGCTGCCGTATCAGAGGCTGATGATAACAAATTCGAAGATATTTAATTAAATAAAATCAGTACATGATCAAATGCTTTAATACGAGGATATTCCTCTATATACGTAAGTAAAAATTAAATTATACCTGCGCTTAATGTCTTTCTTTACATCATTAAAATCAGTAATATTCTATTTCATACGGTAAAAAAGAACTATAGAGATAAACAATTCTCTTTTCCGAACTTAGATATACTATAGGTATACAGGTACTTTTGCAGTTACTAAAAATAGCATTATATAGCCAATATACTAAGTACTCAAATCATTATAAACCTTGCGTACTATAATAACATATTTCACAACCTATCAACCACTGTCAAGGATAGTTTACATTCCACTGTGATATTTATACGGTATTTGTGTCCACATTCAATTATAGCTAACATTAGCCTAATCAATCATAACCTTTCACCAAGTTTCACCATAATCTAACCAATTTATTTTCTATATTGTCAGCAAGCCTTCACGCTATTGTAGTTAAAAAATGACACACAACTTTTCCATTGATCTAATTAGATCTTGTAGATACCATGCTGTTAAAGATCTGCCTATGCTAATTCATTTTGTTGCGTTAACGTATGCCCGCTAATATCCTACCTGTCATGTTTCGAGGATTTAATTAATATATTCATGATACTAACCAAACAAACAAATTTAAAATCATTTATTTGTGTCAACTAAAACTGATTATTAGTACAATCATTAAACTATTTATTGCACAAGTTGTTAGAAATCGGATTTTGACGTAATGAAATTATTCCATTTACTGCGGAGGCGAAACAATTATTATTTTAGTAACCTTTAATCACATTTTTATTAATCAATAATCAGCCGTTGACCGCAAATACTAAACTTTAACTAGATCATTGTAAATTGATGATAAGTTATCAAACAAGAGGTTATAGTCAATAGTGTCTATTCCACATCTTCGTATTTAATAAATAAATATCAAACTGGATCAGGTTGACTTGCTCAAGGTAATAAGCGTCTTGATCTTGTTTACTAGTAGCTATATTGATTGCTTTCAACTTATGTGAAAGGTTGGTAATTTAGCACTTATACGCGGTTTAAGCCAATTCCATACTAAACAACACTATATATATTTGTTCATAGATATCGACAGCTTTTCAGTAATACTATAAGCTTCTACTTTTATAGCTTTGGATTTAAAAGAGTAGTATTAGCAGTTCAGAGGCTAGGTCAGAAATTAATCGCCTTCGGTTATATTTAGAAGTATCACTTTACGGTCGATTTCTTCATATTAAAATCCGTAAACAATCGACATGAATTGTGTTATAAAGCGGTAATTATAATCTTGATCTTTCAGGCTACAAGGCTACTAGACTTTTTATATGTCAGTTAAAGCTTGCATATTGAAAATATTGGGAAATAGCCGTAATTGGAAAAGGCTATTTGACTACATTCGGCCAAAAGTAACGATTCTATCCAGTCTCCTCATACTCCTCTAGGGATATCTGCATAGATCATCCATTGACATGCTGTAAGGTAAAGTCCATTCATGATACAGTAAGTCCAGACAAATCTTTTTATCACCTTTAGCTACATAAGTATGAAAATAATGCAGTAATTTATTTAATCTTTTCCTTACGTTGACATAGAAAAATCACTCACTGTAATATCTCTCAAGCAAGTGTAAATACCAAGGCATAATTTGTGGCTATTCTAATTATTGCTTATATCCGAGTAAACCTTTCTCCGTTAATTACTGCAAGAACTACAGTATGCGGAATCAAAGTGGCCTTAATCTAACTTTACCTACTACAACTGACCCTAAAGTAATTGTCCTAAATGCCGAAAACTCAGCTTGGCTAGTAATCGCAATGTTAATTTTAGTGATCAATTTATTTGTTCTGTCGATCATTCTAATTCGCAAAAATTTGCGAAATCCATCCAATGCCATATTATGTAGTATGTTTATATGTGGATGCACTATCCCTATCGTCTATATCTTCCCCGGCCGGGTATTTGAAGAATGGCGCTTTCAATCGATTTTTCTCTGTTCAACATCGCCAAGTTTTGCTTTTGCTTCTATTACGTGTTATAACTTGCACATATGTGGAATTTGCCTGGATAAAATGATGTCCATTTTGACACCATTTCGTCATCGAATATTATCCAATACGAGAAATATTGCTATTTTAATTGCTGGATTTTGGATTATTCCTTATGTAACTGGTTTTATACCACTCTATACTTATCGACCCTATTCTAGTCAATTTTGTGTCTACGATAACAGAAGTCATCAAATAATTCAAAACGATCAAATCTTTCAAACGATCTTTTTTGTGACATTAATATTTATTCCAATGTTGACCACAATTATGCTATATTCAGTAGCACTTGTCAAAATTAATCGTAAGAGCGGCTCTAAAATCTTAGCCGATGCTATTAATCAAACAGTGCAAAAATCCAACTTGTCCAGAAATTTAAAAGTACTTCGGCAATTATTTTTTGTCCTCGGGTTATTTGCTATATGTTGGTTGCCTTTTTTTATTCTATTTGTTGTACAACAATATTATTTTAACGAGACAACACGTTTAGTCTATTCTGTATTTCGTTATTTAGCACTGACTTATCCTATCATCAATCCAGCTTTAGTATCCTTTTTTACTAGTAGTATTCGCGATGAAATTATGTACTTATTTAATCTTCGTACCAAAGAGATAAATTTTTCAAGCTATCCAAGAATTGATCATTTATCAAGAAATGTTAACTACCAAGTACACAATCCAAGTACTCAAACTATAGTTGCAAGCACCGATGGCTTGCAAAATACCCATCCAATACAATGGGTTAATACAGAAACTCAAGACGATGATCATGAAGAAATGTTGCTGTAGATTTCAAGCATTAAATTATTGTAAGTACCGGGAAACATCCATTACGATATGATCAATCTGAAACTATATCTTGCTGTAGTGCAAGACTGTAATTTTCTTTGCCTAATTGCAATGGCATTGGAGCTTAATTCATACCTACATTTTATAGTTTATAGCTTTCTTATATCTAACTAAGGTCAACTGATTTGACTTAATTTCTGTTGAATTATAATTTTACAATTAGATCTCAAATTCTAATGAATTTGAGCTGCCGTTTTACTTTTTAACTAACTAAAATGAATAATAAATTGATTAAAATGTTTTCATCTAGGCGAAAATATATATTATGGTTTGAATTCTTAAAATCCTTAAAATCAGCTCCATTTGCTTATAATTAATTAAGACTAGTCGACTTTACTGCAAATTTTCAATCTAAAGCCGTTTATAAATATAGTCAAGGATCAATACGTATACGAAAATCAGCCATTTTCTATAGCTGATCAAGACTAATTAGCTAATTAGTCAATGCTCTAAAAACCCTGAGCTCTTAGTCTGGACTCAAGGACTGCTATATTTTTTAACTTTTAATTATGCTTTAACTAGTAATGATTGCAGACATATTCGAGGAATAGCTAAGATCTCTATTCTGCAGTACTGTCAGTTCGTATTACGTAACCTTCGATTATCATTTCCTTCTAACGCGTAGAGTCACTATAGATTCCTATTTACGATATTTCATACTTACATTCTTTTATAATACAAGAAATAATACTGCACGAGTAAGCCATAGCTTAAACAAAACGATGGCAAATTAATACGTGGAATCCTCGCTTTAATTAATAAACTGCAGTCTTGCATAACTCAACTGGATTTTCGTTATACGGTAATACATAAAAAATACTCTTTAAATATATATATATACCTAGTGAATTATGAAATTAAGTAAACAAGCTAAAATAGTAATACTTTAAATATGGCATGCAAACAGATCCTTTGACTATTGTAAGCATAACTATTAAATAATGTATTATATAATTATTAAATCGGAATACAATAACAAGTTAGAAAATTAGTATATTGGAATTTGAAGAGTTTACTGGGTACTATCAGGATCCAACATTCTTTTAAACTGATAAGAATTAAACTCTACGTCATCATATTTGGACTTACAATTTATGTAATGACTACGAGTAATGCCAATGATGACCATAGCTGTCCGGAAATTGTATTCGTAAACGGTTAGCAGTAAAGCGTTAAAATAGAATTATATGATACACAATCAAGTAATCATAGTCATATACAGTTACTGCTGCTTTAAACACAAATGCATTCCAATCTTTTTACTAATGTCTCTATTATGTTGAAGCTTTGAGTTGTAGAAGAATCGATAATCTCATAAATGCTTGTAATAACGTCGAATATGATCACATTTGTAATCACTCCATCAGTACAAAACTAGCGGAAGATAATTTAGGAAATAACCAAAACAATAAAGTAGAATAAAATATTTACAAGACGATGTTGATGAAAAATTGTAAAGCTAAATAGTTGGATAAAGAATTACAAAATTTATTCATGTTTTCCTGTTTGTAAAATTAGTTGTTGAATACAAAGGTATCATTTATCTAATAACCGGGTCTATCTTCTATGTTAGGAATAGATACAACCTATTGCAATTAATTAAAGATGCCCGAATACGGCCTATAATTAAATTAAAATGGCAGCATCTATAACTATGATAATGAAATATTAAAAGAAAAATATTTGTGAAAATAAACATATTATAAATAAAACCATAATTTAAAATGATTAGTGCTACTAGTAATAGTTTAAATTAAAAAAGTAATTCAGTTTCAATACAGCAGAGCATTGTAGGAACAAAATCTACCCCGAGTAATAAGATAAGATCAATAACATTATTGTCATAATTAAAATGATGACTTAATCGTACAGCTGTCTATTTTTTTAATCCATACTATTTTAAAATATATTCTGTTTCTGGAAAGTTAGCTTTAGTACTTTATATAGTGCTTGTCTAGTATAAAACTAGCTCCATTATATTATGAAAACACGAGGTAAAAAGAATTTCCATTTAGTTTATTAAATATATCTGAAGACTGAACTTTAAGTCATTTGAAATATGTTATTCCTCAAATGTTAATTCTTTTCCTCGATGCTGAAATAAGTATCCCCATCTTATCCTTCTTTTAGTTCGTTAATTTTCGCATGTTACGTAAATCGAGAAACCCAACGCAAAAAGCCTTTCATTAACAAATCTGTTTAGTCTATATTAGTCTATACATACCTTTCTTCAATGTACTCATAATACTACTAAAGTATAATTATATTATTCCAGCAAGCTAAAATGATTCAAACATAAATTGGATAAAATATTTATTAACCTTAATTATATAAAACACCGATAATAAATCACTTTGTGACTTTATTGTAGCAAATAGTTATTTCATACAGTAATCATTACCATTTTACTGTATGACGCCATTTGCATCCTAGATATACCGGGTATAAATTAGCAAAAATGTCTATTTCTGAATTTTTGATATTATAACTTTAGAAATTGAAATACGTATATGTAAAGCATCCTCTATAGTAAGTTGGATATAGGACTTCGGAAATATGTTCATATTTACTACTCGTATAATAGCAACGTATGCATCAAATGTGCGCGTATAGATATTGGATATTACTTTAATTTAACGAGGCAGCAAAATTTCATTCATTTACAGATGTACGTGCAATTTGCCCCAATCGAGTTTAATATCGTGAGTACCAATATTGTACTTGTGCAATCTATGTTAACTACAATTTGACTGTCATCAGGTAGCCTTTAGCTAATGTTCGTGCCTCTACTCAAATTAATTGTGTAGCTTAAATTTAATATGCAACGGCTAATTCATAACCGTATTTAAATTAATCGACTAAAATTTCATCAATTCTTTCTACTTATCTATTATAAGAAAAAATTGTAGTATGAACATTAACAGCGATTTTCAACATCAACTATAACAACTTGTTGAATTGCTGCAAAACCAATGATAATGTTATTGTTTACCAATTATATAATGAGTGCAAGTTAATGGTGTCGTATTTATGCATAGACTTAATTATTCATTTAATTCCCATCTAGTTACTGACAATTTACGATGTTTCGTTTATAGCAGTACTGGCTGCTGCAAAAATCTGTTAAGAAATTAAGTGTGGTTGGAAAATTATGGCTATTAATTAGCACTTTCTGATCAAGATTAACCTTTTAAGTGCTTTACTATGGCAATTATGAGTGACCAGAGCTAAATTTTGGCTTAGTAAATTTGGTCATCAGCATGTTAAGCAGTAACCATTCTTTTATAAAACAGCGGCGACTATGCTGTAAATGAGAATGCATTAATGAGCCTCATTAGAATTTTATCCAGAAAGAACTACGTCGTCCAATTATGAAAGCGGTTAAATTTGCAGTTTATACGAGTATATGCTTACTATTATCACCGAGAGCCAAAATAGCGATAATAAATGTACCCCTTGCATTCGTTTAGATATAGTATTTGAAATTTTCATCAGCTCAGCAAATTACTACGGCTTAAAGTTTGTAAATCTTGTTGGGAAACAGCAAATCCAAATATTAAAAATCCTTTATTCCAATCTGCGGGAATTGCAAACTGATCAATTTTCGAAAATTTTATGGCTGTACCGAGTGTAAGATATTTTAGAGGAATGAGGTCTTTCAAACCGAGATCGCCCCTAATATAATATCGTAAATCATGTATTTGATATTCTATCGAAGCATGAGGATTTTTATCTGTTTCCACCGCGATTCCCCTTCATGGTTACGCATTTACATTTAGCTATTAGCTCAATAAATTAAAGTAGATAGAATTTATTTCGAAATTTATGACTTCTAAAGCAATAAAACATTACTAATGACTTTATTTTAGTTACTTTATGCAATGAAGTCTCTTAAGCACAATTTTCGCTAGCTTATTTCAGTTAGCTTCATACTTGATCAAATGGCACACAAATCTACAATCACAAGTGTCGGTATGCCGCAGAGATATTCACTTTACTGTAGTTATGGTAGTTTATGTAATGATGTCTCTTGCAGTACGGTTTTTTGCCGGTTTACTTCAGTTAACTTCCTACTTAAGTGTCTACGCTATATTCGTAGATATCTATATCTTTTACAGTTACTATCAAAAGTTTTCTTTAGGTTTATCCTATTTATTATTACTACTGAGTTAAATTCCTACTCTATCCTAACAGATGCAACGCTTTACTGCTACTCGCTATGCTTTAAATCTAAATCTATTCTGTTGGATTTACAGACTTGCAAATTCTTCCCAATCGCTATAGGCACTTCCTGTGTGGTTTCTAGCAATAAGTCGTAGATCAATTTTCGGATTGGTTGATCCATTTCTATGATATGTTGATATTTTTTTCCACGGTTAACTGCAGTGCAATACAAATATGTGGACCTACCAGTTTATGTACGATTGGAATATTGCAGAATATAATCAACATTGGATCCACCCAAGTTCTTCACAGGATTCCATTTAATTGATATAACGTCCTTCAAGGTAGACTTGGTTGTTGTTTCCATATCGGTTTGGTGTTGGAAAACAGGATACGAGAGATACTTGGTTTAGATGGTAAACTTGGTTGTGATGTATAAAATAATTAGAAACCATGTCACGAGCATCAAATCATTCTTCTAAATTGTAATTATCTATATGCTTACTGCTTGTGAATAAGTAGACGAAAGCATTTTTCCTTAGTATATCGTAACGAGTCCAGCATACAGTATATAAAAATCGAGATGCACTTTTTGCAATTTATCAATAACAAATTCTTGACGTTGCTTATTTTGAGCGAAGTCATTATAAATGTACCACTTGTACAGAGTGTAATGGCCTACATTGCTATAAATATTTTTGATAATGCAGGTTAGGTTAATTTTCTGATTGGGAAGAGTATCTATTTTTTTTGTTTGTAACATCAATGGCATTTCCGTCTGAAAGAAAAATAGAAATAGAACCAATAACACGTTAAGATAATGCAAATCCTAACAAGTGGATAATGTAAGGTATTAAGCAGTAAAAGAATGACTATTCAATGATAGGTTGACTCCTAACCAATGATGGAGAGTTTTATTTATTTATTTTTCATTTTGTAAAAAAAATAGAAATAGAACCAATAACACGTTAAGATAATGCAAATCCTAACAAGTGGATAATGTAAGGTATTAAGCAGTAAAAGAATGACTATTCAATGATAGGTTGACTCCTAACCAATGATGGAGAGTTTTATTTATTTATTTTTCATTTTGTTCATGTGAGCGATACCTCGCGTTGATAGCCAATTCAGTATACTGTATTGGTCAATGATGCCAGGTTGATATCTAATTTTCTGTATCTGAATTGATTAAGGTCAACTAATCGTCACTGAGTATCATTTGGCGTTTGTAAATTTCTCTTGATCGCTGCTGAATGGAGAAGGCAACATAGTGATAGTTTGTAAATTATCCTACAGTAAATTCATTTCATTTTAGCTTGAGGAATTACTGTACAGAATGGGTTTAATTTATGTTATGTTATTGCCGGCTGCTGCTCACCGGCCTGTAATCAGTCTATGCCTTAGTATGTATTGGCCGTCATGGATACCTTGGTGAAATTGACAACCTTGAAAAGTGGGCACTTGATGTTTTATGAAGAATCATTTTAAATTTTTACTGCAATATTGAGTTCTTTGATCATCTTTAAAATTTCGAATACAAAGCATCGTTCACTGGACTACCATACCAGGGACTACTCAACCATTTTTCTCGTCTTTAGAGGGGAAAAATGGTTGAGTAGTCCCTGACCATTCATTGAGTAGAACTCCCATTTGCTGCCTTCTAAAACAAGAATTGAACTTGAAGAAGAGGTCTAATAATCAAGAAAGAGGGAGAATACGTCAACTAGGCGTTCACTGTAGTGGAAATAGGGAAGACTGACTATTTTTGTTAGTTATTTCTACGCCTAAATCGTATCGTCGACTTGAGTACGCCAACTTTTGCTGTGCACTTTTGCTACCGCCTGCCATTGTCAGCGTGATCACTAGGCCGTTCTCGGTCAGCGCAATTTGTAGCTTCTGAACATCTTCTGAACTTGAACGTGCGTTTTGATCTGATTTGATGTCCTTTCCGTCACTCTGTCCTATCCTGAACCAGCCAAGGGCGGAATGTGAAAATATGTTACGCCTATGCTACAGATCTGTACACAGTGTACAGTACAGTACTGTACAGTACAGTACAGTGGTACAGTTGAACGTGCGTTTTGGTCTGATTTGATGTCCTTTCCGTCACTCTGTCCTATCCTGAACCAGCCAAGGGCGGAATGTGAAAATATGTTACACCTACAGTACTGTACAGTATGCTACAGATCTGTACACAGTGTACAGTACATTACAGTACAGTACAGTACTGTACAGTGGTACAGTTGAACGTGCGTTTTGATCTGATTTGATGTCCTTTCCGTCACTCTGTCCTATCCTGAACCAGCCATGAGCGGAATGTGAAAATATGTTACGCCTATGCTACAGATCTGTACACAGTGTCCAGTACAGTGGTACAGTTGAACGTGCGTTTTGATCTGATTTGATGTCCCTTTCCGTCACTCTGTCCTATCCTGAACCAGCCATGAGCGGTATGTGAAAATATGTTACGCCTATGCTACAGATCTGTACTGTGGTGACTGACTGCAAAATGACGACGGGCCTATCATTTTTCTGGTCATTCTACTATACGTTAGCACTGAAAGCGTACACCACGTTGCTGAAAATCAACCAAGCAGCTGGATGACCATTGCGCACTGTACACTCAGTGTACAGTATCATTTCAGACATTCAGTTGAGTTGAGATGACCAGTAAAATCGTCCATCCCGTCATGTACAGTGTGGATAGTATAAGGTTAGGGTTAACAGTTGTCTTTGTCTATCCCTCTTTCTCGCCTTTCAGTACAACCATTGAAGAATGCGAAGGTAAATAGTCATATTGTACCAGCACAGTCTGCAATAGTCTACTTTCAGTTGGTAAACAAGCATGCGAACTTGCAAAGTAATCACGAGCTAAACCATCTCGAATTCTCGATAGGTCATCGAGTACAGTGTACAGTATACAGTACAGTTGACGCACGTTGTACTGTACACTGTACCCTACAGTACTATCCAGTCCAGTCTAGTCCCGTGTCTAGTGTACAGTACTGTACAGGTCATCGAGTACAGTGTACAGTACAGTACAGTCGACGCAAGTTGTACTGTACTGTACTGTACATTGTAGCCTACAATACTATCCAGTGTACTGTACAGTTGACGCATGCTGTACTGTACTGTACTGTAGGATATCTTACCCTGGGAGGAGCGATGGTTAGATTTCCATGTTTTTTACTTAGTACTGTAGAAAATTCGGAATTTAATACAATATTACGTAAAGGTTGCTCTAATAACCTTATTTTAATCAATTAAACTAAAAAGCCAAGTTATTCAGCTTTATATTCGTATAATTCTTATTACATTTTGATTCACACTCGTGATTTTAGGGTACCTTAAAGTACTCTGATTCGAACTGGTTCACACTGTACTGTACCCTCCAGTCCAGTGTCCAGTGTACAGTGTACAGTGGGCAGTACTGTAGAAAAAAGCCAATGGCTGAGTGGGCCAATGTAGCGTTTAGATCGTTCGTTCAAAGTTGACGTTACAGGAAGAGTGAAAAATTAATTTGGGGACTAGACCGTGTGACGTAGTGGCTGACCCGACAACAACACAGTATACCCAAGTGGACAAGCACATAGGGCGGTATCAACGCAAGAGTCGAATGAAACGCTGTACTGCTTCAACTACACCAGTGCATACGTAAGTACCTTACTGTACAAAGAAGATGGCCGCTACTCGTCGTTTAACTAAGGTAAGATTTCGTCCTAGTTTTCAATCATGATCGCAGTTTCAATGCTAATCAATGGATTCAAGGTATCAGTGATGGCCTTGTTCATGGATTGATCAAAGTAGTTTAGGGGCTACATTGAATCCATGGCTTGAAGCGTACATTACATAAAGGAAGATAGATACGCGTCAAAAGGAACTTTCTACCCTACAAATCCAGTGGGGTAGATTTCTATTTTGACGTGGATAATTCTACAGTATTGTTCACCACGACCAAGAACTTTCTTATGTTGTATCCAAAAAGTCACTAATCATGGCAGCAATCGTCCATCTTCACCGCTAGCCTATCCATTCATATTATACGATGAACCATTGGAAGGGCTACGGTAGGCTAAAATGATCGATCCAGCAGCATGAGGCAAACTACAAGCGTTGTCATGCTTTTGAGTACCTTACACTCCAATCCATGCTAGTGTCCAGTATAGCGCTACGCTAGCGATAATGACTATGCATAGCGCTTAGCACGTTTACTCTGACGGTAGAACCTTTCCAATCTTCTTCACCTACTGTATCTCAAAATCAACTAATCGAATTTTTGCTCGAATTCTCCTTAGTGTCTGCCTTTTTTTTTTTTAATTGCAAGCTGCTTCATTGACCATGACTAGACAAGTGGTTCATATGCTTTTTCCTATGCTTCATGTCATATTCAGCGAGTGATGAGAATAATTGAATGTCTATCGCGGTCATGATAGTAGAGATGCGCTACGTTGTCTCTCGTCAAAAGCCATTTCTTCACGTTAGCCAACTCAAGCCGGTTACCAACTCATCAAACCATGCAATAGTTGACTCTGTAGACGACTGCCTTCATTCTTAATTAATTTATCCAACACACCTTACTGTCGTGGTGGGTGATCGCATTGGTAAAATCTTCATCACTTCAACGGTATAAGTAATGACTACCTTCTTTTTCATTGTATGCACCTTTAGGAATTGGCGGAATTGAAAAAAAATGAAATTAATGGCTTTCGTGATATAAAAGTGAATGAAACCAACATATTAAACTGGCAAGGGCTAATCGTTCCGGTAAGATAAAATGACTAGCGAGTATGGAATAAAATAATCTATTCCTATATCCGTAGTCGAAACAAGTTGGTAATACCATCCTGTTGCAACAACAACTTACCAATAAATTACCCTGAAAAAAAATAAATGTTGACCATAACTGCTTTGCTAATGCCTAATAGAAGAGATGTGATCTATCATGGATCACTTTCATACAACTGTACACTCTTATATGTAAATATTTTTATATATACTAGAATAGTGCCCCGTATAATAAAGGAGCCTTTAAAATAGAAATTACCTATCCAGCTGAATATCCTTTTAAACCTCCTAAGGTCAGTTCGGTATTTTGTTCAGTTTTCTAAAAATTCATCCGATCTTTGGCTGTAGCCTATTGGAGATCGCATTGTCGCTGTGGATTCCTGTCTTTATAAAATCGATCATGCTTATTTCTTTGTTGGCTACTGATACAAACAACTGACATCCTATCCATTTTAAAATCATAAATTCATAAACGTGTAACGAGTGTTTATTGACTGTCTTTAGATTACTTTCAAGACTAGAATTTATCACCCAAACATTGATGAAAAAGGTCAAGTGTGTTTACCTATAGTTTCTCCGGAAAATTGGAAGCCCGCTACAAAAACGGATCAAAGTAAGGAGCATCATTAGGCCCTCCCCCCAATCATCGGTGTTCTACATTAACAGTATTAGAGATATTTTTCTGCAAAGTAGGGCTAAAGCGATTCCTTTCCATTCATGCTTTAATCATTTTTATTATTATCTACCTCTCGATATAGTTATTTTCTCCTTAATAGCCCTTATTAATGATCCTGAACCTGAGCATCCATTGCGTACCGACATTGCTGAAGAATATTCCAAGGATCGTAAGAAATTTATGAGGTCCGCTGAAGATTTTACGAGAAAATATGCTGAAAAAAGACCAACCGATTAAAATGGTTGCCTGACGTATAAGAAAGCACTGCTTTCTCATAGGATATGATCAAGACAAGTCTTTAACATGCAACATTTCCTTAGAGTAGGATTTCTACTTCTGTAACAGTAATGGTAGTAATTTAGAGATGTACCAGCTGAGCATTGCTAGATGTTAGTGTATGAAATTTTTGGTATGCATGTGGTTTATTCATGAGTAGTCAAGCAATTATGCGACATTATGATCAATGCATGAATACGGTACTACACTGTAGTACTGTAATCTGATTAATAATGGATATTGCTATACTGACTGTAGAACCTTCAGTTCGTATAAAAATATTATTTAACCGTCTAGTCTCTTTCAATTGTAGTAATATGGGATAATGTAGTGCTAACGTGTGTAATGTTAGTATGGGTTAATTGATTAATTTTAAATGATTGCACTAGTGTATTACACAGTACAGTATTATGATATTCTAAGCCGTCCACATCATAACATATTTTGTATCAAGTTAGGCATTATTGAGCGCATGGATCACGTGTAATAATGGTGTCTCTTTCTGCAATATAATACCAATTTAAATCTTTTAAGTAGTCTTACTGTAGTATTTAGCATAGTAGTATAAAATCTTTTAAATCTTTTACCATACTAACTGAGAGTTGATTTAATTACGACAGCAATTAGGCATTTTATATAGAAATGCCTTAAATAACTTGTATAGTTAACTTTTATAATCATCTGCAAGAATGTTAATAACAATAAAACGTTTAAAAGTACAAATTAGTTCACTTGATAAGCACCAATTAATATGATTTTTAAAGTTATAGGTTACCGACCGTAAAGGTGGATTGTGTTGAGCCAAATTTCTCACACCTTACGGCAATCTACTGTATAGTAAAACATGTGGTCTTGATTGCTTACGGTAGCAGAATAATTATGTAGCAACTGCAATGATACTTAGTGGAATAGAACAGCTTTTGTGCTTATACGAGCGTATCGCTATGGATTTTAACTGCGAGAGTAAAAACTGTCGATATATGCAAAAGTAATAAGTGACGTTATTTCTTTAATGTTATCGAGGAACTTGAAATGTGTCATTTATTGAGTGCAACTGTCCGTCATACAGTATTACTGTATCTACTACGCAATTTTTAATACATATATACTATATATATATACATCACATCGTCATTAGCGGTAAATATTCTTCTATTCTGCGTGTAGTCGTTCAACTGATGTAATGAACTAATGTACTAGCTTAATATCGCACTGTCCAATTTGCTCTGAGTATTTAACTTACTGTATAGTTAGTTAATAACAGCTTATCGATCTTATTTAATCTAATTACTCTTAAGTTTTGATACGTAATGCATTCATTACAGTTCTAAACTCGGATTGATTTACCTTCGAATTGTATTAGCTGGCAAGATATGCAACATTCGTAAACACCTACGACCTACCGCTAGCTCTCGTAAATATTGTGTAAATGGTTAATTTATAAAACGTGGCTTAATGCTGTTCATTATGATCCAATATGCTAGCTGTAATGCACTATAGATATATCCGCTTTAGAATTTCAGCTTTCTGTATATACTGTAGTTAACATTTGAGAGAGATATGTGACATGTATTTGTCGGAAGTAAAACCATGTACGCGTATGTGTTAATACAGGATATTAAATCCTTTGTGAGAAATGCTTTTATAATAGGGTAAAAGCGACCAATACCCTAAGTACACCGTGAAAATTTTACATTATTTTGTATGCTATTATTTCGTATTCTATAAGAAACGAGGTGATTTTATTCCGCCAAATTATTCGGGTTTATTCAAAAGTAGGATAAAATGTTACAAATTGCTACAGTGGTAATGAAATCACCGCGGTGAGCATGTGAAATACATCCAATATTTACTGCCTTACCAATCTGTTTTGAACTATAGCAGTAATATAGAAGATAAACGGTCATATTTTGTAACTCTCATCTTCCTTGTACCAGGCTACAGCGCAGTTATCAAGTAGTAACAATAACAATAATTACGGAAAAAAAGAAAATTGAAATTTCATACCAATGTAGATATGTTAAATCCATACAGCGCATGATAACTGTATTTTACATTTGTTTTACAAATTCTTGCAAGGTGATCAACGTTACCAGCATTAAGAGAGAGCGTAAGTTATATCGTTATCATTCATCGAAAGTAACGGAAGTGACTATAATATTTACTTTACAGTACAGTTGATACCATAATGTCGAAGTAGCGCTTACGCGTATGAAAAATTATCGCCTAAAATGATACGTATATTTTTTATAACTACGACTATAAATTATATAGATAGCATACCAGTGATAATACAATGATCTCATGGTTATTTCTATTCTACAAACTCTTATATTACAAATCCTATAAAATAGACATACAGAACAGATAAATATAAAATAATAGATTTTACAACAATAGTTCCGTGATGTATATAGAATTTTCGACGAGGGATTACAGTAACGGGCTTGCCGTATAATTTTTTGTGCAGATAAAGGATTATTAAAGATATTAGGATAGAGGAATAACATCAGTTTCGATGTCAGTTAATCAAAACTAAAACTCTAGGAATGAATACAACTCTAAAAGATGCATAATGGCCGCAATGTTATAATCAATAGTTGATATTTACGTGATCACAATCAAATTCAACATGATTATGCCCAAGTCTAGAATATTTGTCGTGTTGACTCGCGTATCTACGATGACAACAATCACAGAATACGATTACACCTTTGTTTAGTACAGTTACATCAGGCAGGAATAGGACAGGACAGGCATGCTGATGTTACCATTACTGCCAATAATGTAAAAATCGTTTATTGTGCTTCACTATCTTTTTATAACTGTCTCGTTGTTGTATTGACTTCGATTAATCCCACTTTCTAAATACGTACAAATAAATAATCATGTTAGACATAATTAAATAGTAGTGTATAATCGTAACGTTCGTCCAACTAGAACACTATTACAGCAAAGTATGAGATCGGCTTGCATTGATAAAATGATTTTTGCATTCTGTATACCCATAGTATTGTTATCTTTATATGATTGTAAAATTTCTTCGCATCAAGTCAAAGGAATCGTACCTTGTTTGATTTGCCGTGCTGCTTCAACAACAGCTTTAATCTTACTTTGAGTATTGTACTGCCAATGCAACAATTGTTGCTCTTCAATAAATTTGGCACAAGGATTATTAATCAGTTCCCGTCTGAAGTGCTCGGATTGCAGTAGGTCTAGGAAATGCAAGCATTGCGGATATCTAGTAATAACAGATGATAAAAGTGAGGAAATAGTTGTCGTTTATAGAATTGAAAAGGTGTAAGTTTAGTGCCATGTGAGATTTCCACTTTCATTGTAGATAATAGTACCGTTTTACAGTAATGATACAGTATACTGTATGTGGATAATATCATGAAATGTCGGTGGCTATTTAATCGTCATTACTTTAGTAAGGGGACAAATTTTCACTGTAATAGGCAGATAATTAACGAGTACTTGAAAAAATTGATCTCAGAATGCCTATGGATAAAGTTTTACGCGTGTTACGATATAAACTCCATCGTGAGTGAATATTATAAGCAATATTTGTATGATGTAACATTAAAGTTATGCTTATGTTATTTTAGTATTTGCTACAAGATGAGAATTACTTTCAGTACAAAATCAGTACAGTGAATTGATTGCCAAGCGATGATACTTACTTCACAAACTTGACGTATTCTTGTTGCTTCCAGTACTGTAAGTAGTCGAGATAGTTGATAAATGCGCTGTCTCTAAGATATCCATGTTGAGCTAGAACTAAATATGCAACAAAGTGATTTAAACTATAGCTATACGATTGATGTTGGTTATGCTATACAAAGAGTACCGCTGTACTACTAGTAGTACCCTTTCATTGGATATTATCCACTATGACGATAGATTAAGTGTAAGAGAAAATGTGCACATTATTTAATGGGAAAAACACCGTCTACTGTATTAATAATGGCTTACAGTTTAAATATTGTGGATTAGCCAGTGCTTGAACGAATTCCAATTCGACGAGAAATCGCTTGCGTTGGATACTATCATCATTGTTATCTTTGGCTTCTACCCGCCATTCAGACAGTTTAAACAGTAGGGAACAAAGCATAAAAACACGTTGGTTGAAAACTGGAAATAAATGTATCTAATTCTATTTGTACGAATCAACATCCAATTGGCATAATGACGGAATCTATTTTTAAATTACTGCGTCTTGTACTTGGCATGGAGGTATACGAGTAAAATAGGTAGAGTATTTATCTATCTGCAGTGATTAAGGGTAGTTATCAATTTGCTTACCATCATCAGCTAATTGATTGGCTGTTTCAATTTCCATGGCGTCGCTATCACCATTAGACGGTATAACTTGGGAATTGTCCATGCTTGTTAATGAATTGGATGATTTTCTGGCTACAGGACCAGTGGTAGTGGAGATTGGAGAAACTTTTGATATTAACTCATACACTAGACACCAATGGCCAGTGCCAATGAAAGTGATGCCCTTGGAAGCAGTGGAATCGATTTTTGTTGTTGTTGTTGTTGAGTCAGTTGAATTAAACGTTGATTGACACACGTCCAATCCTGCCTGCTCAATCTGTGCAATATACTACTCCTGTTCAATTCTTGATATGTAGTAAGATAGTACAATAGTGGCGTAATCAGTTGTTGTCGGTCCCAGATGTAGAAATAAATTAAATCTTGAATTAAATGAATTGAAGAATGATCATGATGATCAGCTTGACAGCCAGGGCAGCACTGGAAATCGCGTTGGACCTTTTTTTCCAGTTGACTACTGTACTCACTCATCCGGGACTACAGTACAGTACTCAAAACTGAGAAGAGTAGAGTAACTACCGTATTGAAAGAATCCTATGCGCGCGTCCAGGTACCTCTATGGTTCAACCGAAGCGTTGTAACTTGTCGGTCTCTACAAGCTGGAAGTATATGTAGAAGATGACATTATTTTTGCTTGCGATAGCTACAGTCAGTACTGTGGGCTACAATGTCCAGTACTGTAAAGTACGTACTGTACATTCATGACACATACTGTAGTGTACAGTACGGTAGTCCAACCCGGTACTCGTCATCGTTACAATGTCAGTCATATTACTGTACTGTACGTACAATATTATATTATTTTATTTAGTTCACTGTACTGTACGTATGTCCAAAGGATGTCCGTAGATTGAGGAGGATAGAAAGTAGATTTCGAGAAATATCACCAACACACGTTAGCAGGTGTTGTTACGAAGATAGAGGAGATAGATCATCAGAGAAGGAGTCCAGTACGGTAGATGAAGAATGCTTATGATGAGGAAATGCATACAGTAACTGGATGATGATATACTGTAGTGTAATAAGGTAGCTATGCAGAACAGTACAGTATTGTATAGTATGTTGTACAAGTAGTGTCCAGTACAGTTGATCAAGACAGGTACAGTAGAACGGTCAGCGATACATTCATTATTTATGGACTTAAGAGCAAGTTTAACTTTCTAACTTTACCAGATTCAGATCTTTCAGAATCTCTCCATCAATGTAATATATCATTCTATGATAGCTTGACTGTATTTTGAAAGAAAAATATTGCCCGAAAGTGACAAAAGTGATGGGACAGACTGTACTGTACTGTAGACTGGACATTGTACAAACTGTACTATAGACCTGAGAAAGGTTCGGTTCCGTTCAACCGTTATGATCGATGATGTACTGTACTGTATACAGTATATGGAGCACAGTGATTGCAAAATAACAAATCAAGAGCATGGCTGAGGGGTGATATTTCATTTTGCACACGCCTAGCCTGATAGACTCCTTAGTTTACCTGGATAGACCAACCTTTCAAGTGGGTAGGATGGAATTTCATACAGGACTGGACTACAGTACTGTGTACTGTACTGTACTACTGTATACTGTACCCTGTACAAACTGGACTACAGTACTGTGTACTGTACTGTACTATACTGTACCCTGTACAAACTGTACTGTAGACCTGAGAAAGGTTCGATTCGGTTCAACCGTTATGATCTATGATGTAGTGTATATATGGAGCACAGTGATTGCAAAATAACAAATCAAGAGCATGGATGAGGGGTGACATTTCATTTTGCACACGCCTAGCCTGATAGACTCCTCCGTTTACCTGGATAGACCAACCTTTCAAGTGGGTAGGATGGAATTTCATACAGGACTAGACTACAGTACTGTGTACTGTACTGTACTACAGTATACTGTACCCTGTACAATACAGTGTAGTACTGTACAAGTGTACAGTACAATACAGTATTGTACGAACTGTGCTGTACTGTACTGTAGATTGGACATTGTACAAACTGTACTGTACTGTAGACCTGAGAAAGGTTCGATTCGGTCAA
>NW_002060943.1:2293257-2324686 GCF_000150275.1 Trichoplax adhaerens | reverse complement strand
ACGTACTGTACTGTACAGTACTTAGTCCACATACTGTATACTGTAGTACAGTATAGTACAGTATGACACTTGTACAGTACAGTACAGTACCGTACTTAGTGTACACAACCCTGAATGAGTGTTTTGACCAAATCGACCCTTTACTAGCTTCACCCATCACGCTCGACTGTACTGTGTAGTATACCATAGTTGAAGGATTCTACTATGGCCAATGAGTGGAACATTCAATCGAACTCTTGGTAGTGAGTTTATCCAACGCTAAACACATTGCGTCAGCAAATCGAGATTATTTTCATACGCCAAACCTCCTCCAACCATCGTCTTGGGTCATGATTTACCTTGGCCAAAATTGGCGATGAAATAGGAACCATGTTGAACAGTAAATTATTCTATCTTGGCTATATTATCATTGGAGTCATCTTATTATTCAGGTTGGTCCAGAAAGGATGATCGAGTCGACATAGCAAAGGCCAGTTGTTTCTGATACTTTCTCACTGATGCTAGCACAACATTACAATGGATTGGCTTTGAATTTTTAAATTTGAAAAGCCTACATCATCCATTCTACAATTTCCATGGTAGATAGACATGCTATCATTGAGTAGAAAGTCATATCTCTATCCAACATTGAGTGTACAATTGTATCAAAAGTTGCATTCATTCTACTTTGACTTCATTCAATGACATGATGGAGGTAGAAAAAATGCGCTAGATTAGACCTGACAGAGAGATACAGTATATTATACAGTACAGCGTATACTGTAGACTAGAGAGAGATGAGCTGGACATACTCGGCAGCTCGATAGGAGTAAAACAGTAATTTACCCTAAGAGAATGGATACAGTAGAGTATAGCACTGGTATTCATTGCCTAATGGCCCCCTAGGTGATTGCTCATAGGATGCCACTTGATGAAATGATATTGCAACAATGTCGACGGTAATCTTGCCATACTCGGATACTTGTTGACCTCAATTTGCTTGATTCTATTGTAGATTATTACGATGGTGTTTGATACAGTATATTTATCGAAAATTTGCCATCAAACTGGTTATTAAAGGTTGTCGCCTCTTTCGATTAAAATATTTAAGCATTGGTTATGGCCAACAAGCAGCAGTAAGTAGGATTGGAGCTCACTTCATCTTGCTTATATTTAATTCATTCTATTCTCTCTAAAAAAACAAAAACACACGCTATTGATTTCATTTCGACATAAATCCATGCAATCATCATCATTCATGACTCAAACGAGCTCAACATCTTATTCTAACAAAATTTTCTCCAACAAAGAAATCCATTTAATAAAGTATCATTGCTTTTTCAATAGATTCTTGAAAATATCTGCTTTCATTTCAATTTTGGTAGAGATACTTCCAAAAAGTAAGTTGAATTATTGACACAATCTTCCATTTTATGTATAACTCAAGCCACCAATGAAGAATCTCGTAAAATCATGACATTCCAATGAATTCGATCCATTTTTGGGTCATCAGTAGATTGCTAAATCATAACTTGAAATAAAGTCAATTGCAATTTCTTTCAATACAGTCACCTTAATCAGCAACAATAACATATACTGTAGACTGTATTTAGTTATCGCTTATTTTGATGTACTGCCTATACCTAGCAGAGTGATGCATACCTTACCCAATTTCATAAAACGGATCACAACTTAATTTCTTTATAATAAGCCTCATAACCATCAATCTTGCTGTTTGCAAACACAATATTATCGACAGCTTTTTTCTATTGTATTATCTCATATTGCAATTAAAACGAATTCTAAGAATGTTTTTCTATCTATCTATCTATTCATTACATAGATGGTTCTCTATTGTAGTAGATAAATTAGAATTCAATTTAATCAAAAATATTAAAATACAGCAAGATGAAACACCAAGCAATCAAGAAAAGGAGACAAATGAGCAATATAGTAATAAAGCCAAGCCATCCAAAGGTTTGTTATATGCCAGCTTCTTCTTCTTCTAATGTATGGTAACTACAGTGGCGCATAGAATAGCCTACAGTAGTTCTAGATAATAATATGTATGGTATATAGGCACAGCCAGTATTGACAACAAACTTTTAGTGCCTTGGTGTGTGATGATAGTCTTTCCAACAGACTCAAAATTCAGGGTATAGACTCTGACGTTAATGCATCGCCATTGTGAAACCAGGGACTTCTCGATTGTTTCTTACCCCAGGGGTAAAAAAAAATTGAAAAAGTCCCTGTTCAAACAATGTACATTAAGTATGCAAGGTATGAGCATCAACACTGCCTTGCCTTAACATTACAATGTCACAATAATCCAAGTAGCATGTTCAAATGTTAAATCCCAATGAATTTTCTCACACTGTGCATTCATTTTATATTTTACAAAAGTGGTTACAGAAAAGAGAAGACAACTATTATCCAGACTTATAGTGCTCTTAACAAGCAAGGTAAAATAGAAATTAATTTATCTGTGTACATGTAACAGTTCGTTAACTAGTTAGGATTACATTATGGAGCAATTGAGTGGTGCCATACATACCTTACTACGCTTATTGCTTGTTATAAACCTATACAGGCGTCCAAATTATCAAAATTGATTCGTTCTCACTATCCTTGCCTTCATTTGTAGTCACGATACACGATAATTTAATTAGTTATCAATTCATCTAAATTTTACCACTGATATAATAATATTCATACTATCGTTGTGTACAACGCTGACAACGATGATTATGGTGTCAAAATTCAATACAGTATTTAGCTAATTAATTAATTATTGATCATTTTTTGTCTTGGGTAGTGTCTAGACATCGATATTAAACAATTAACTTTGAAGATATATAGAGAAGCTTCTCCGAGTTTATATGCGGAAGTAGTTGTCCTTGATGGAATCAAAATCTTCGCTTCAGTTGCAGATCGACGACGGTAGCATTATCTTTATTCCATTGACAATGTGCTTGTTAAATCAAAGTGTAGAAAAAGATGTTTATTTTTCAGTTAATTTTCTATTCTAGTAATAAATATACAAATTGACCTATTTATTCAAGAATTATATATAATATATGTTTTAACGGAGACTATTTCCGCCTTCTAACCATAGGACTAGCATTCTTAATATGCACTTATCAAGCAAGCGACAAGTTACCAAACTATATTCTATGCAAGGCTTGCAATGGTCACCTAATGTTAGTGATAACATCATGCAGTAGTTGCATTTTAACACTTGTGAACATCTTTTGATATAGAATTATCTGTGTTTTTGCAAACATATCAATATTGTTGTTAATATCTAGCTTTGTCACAATTATGGTAATATCATATTAATTGATAATATTTCTATGTCAACTTGATAAAACTGGTGATAAATGAAATTTCAGTTTAAAGTTGACGACATTGCGAAGCCAATGGCAGAAATGTCGGTCCATATTGACGTAGATCTAATAATAGAACCTATGGCAGGTATAGGTTCAGCGGTAAGTACCATATTTGCATATATAATTTATAATATTGGTACATATTGTAAATACATTAATTTTTAAGGAATGTATTGCTCAATTTCATCATGAATATTTGATTAGTACAGTATACAGGCAAGGTTTAAAGTGAAAACTAATTCTTTATATTATCCAATAACGCAGGAACTAAGAATAAAACTAGATAAGATCGAGATAGTTGTTGCCGAAGGTATGTTAGAATATTGTTTAGATGTGCTTTTGTATTTTTATACAAAATTAGAGTATAATTGAAATCAATACGTTTACTTCATTTTCAATGTATTACCCGCAATACAAATTTCGTTCGTAACACACGTATATATTGATAAAATATTGTAATAACATAATTTTTATTTTAGAATCTTTATCATTATTGGCACCAATATCTACACCCAGATCAAGTAGCCAGACAGGTATTATGCTATGTATTGAAATTAAAATTATTAATAATTAGAAATAAAGACGTGATTGAATTGTTAAATATTACAACCTATGACATTTATAAGGACTGCAATCTATTTATTCATTTCGTATCTAGTATCTTGTGTGAAATGGTCAACAGATTGCATATAACTCTATTATAGCTACAATTACACCCCAACACTCATGATGTATTTTAATAATATTTTTTTCTAATTTTCTATTTATGGAAATTATACTGTAATTCATTAAAATGGCACCATTAGCCACTAATCGTGAAGTCAATAATGAAAGTGATCCAAGTAGCCCTTTGCAGAATCTTTACAGTAAACTTCCAAAGGTTGGTCATTTTGCCCAATTCTTGACATAACTTAGGCTTTAATTTTTTGTAGTAAATGTATTTGAATTTAGAACAAATTGCTTCCTAATTACAGTCAATAGACTTATCAATATGTCAAAGTAATGCCACATTGTCGACGAAATCTTCCAAGCGGTAATGATATCTGTTATCCTATCCACTCTCCTTGCTATGGTTGCTAGATCTATCATGTACTGTTACACATTCGTAGAATCATTGTATGTCACTAACTTTATTTTTAAAATTCTGATATATTCTTGTAGGTGTCTCCAAGTCGCATTAGATGTATTTTCAGCTCGCCTATCTAAAGATAAATGGGAAAAAAATCTTTCTTTGCCCGTTTTTAGTGCATCACTAAGCCTTAATGGTTAATTCGCAATTACTGCTTCATTGCCATATTTAGAAATTCTTTTATACTTCTATCACTAACTTGTTTTGATTTTTAGGCCTTCAAGTACAAGAGAACATGTCGAATGAGATTTGTGTACTACAAAGACTTACTACGTTCGCTAGAACTGAAATCTGTGATGATAAGCTAAAGCTCGCTGTTGGTGGTGATATAAGTACTATATTTTTTAAATATTCTGCAAGTAGTATACAGTACTGGCATCATTTATTGCCAAGAAGAGAAGTTAAAGAAATCGAGAATAGCAGCCAGAGTGATAGAATTGAAATCAAGTATGTGAGAACTTTGAATGAAAGTACTTGATAATTATCATTTGTAACATAAATTGCAATGCAATTTTTTTGCAGGACTGCACGTTCAACTGCCTTAGAAAGAATTGTACAAGAACTACTAATAACCGTTAATATTACCCTTGCTGATATTACCTTTGAATTTGATTTCCGTACTGATACGAGTAAACCATCTCACTGTACCCGTATTGTTATGGGATCATTAAACACTGTTGCAGAAGTGCCGGAAGCAAACCGTTTAAAGTACTTAAGCAAATAAAATTATACCTTGTAAACTCTTGTAAAATGCTATTCTATACGCTTTCTAATAACCATACAATCTTGTTGTTAACACTTTCATCAAGGATTGATTTTGGTATGGAGAATTTACTGGTAGAGACTAACAAAAATAGTGAAATTTTATACGGAAGATTACGGAAAAACAACACTTTTGTACTGCCTCAAAGTAGGAAGCACGTTTGGGGCCGCGTAATCTCTTTTGCGAATCTTCAGGCTCAGGTTTAAAAAATTGTAGTCAGTAGCAATCATAATACTGTAGTTCTGCGGCACTGTCTATATTATACTCTGAGAGCGATGAGATTAGACATATTTATATATATATAGTCATATTTAAGTACCAATTATATATGTTAATAGTATCAATTAATCAATACATATTAATATTTTAGGCCTTCGCACATATACATAGTGGAAAGCTGCACTCGATTACAATTAGTAGTCAAGCTACAGCACCTTGCATAGAATTTTCAGAGGCAGTCGAAGACTTTATAACTATGGCTAAAATATACATACCTAAATCGAAATCAGCTAACAATACCCGTATAAAGAGCGATCCTAATAATAGGACAAGTACAATCATTTTTATTAGCCTCTTTTCGCATACGTGGTTGGTATTTAACACATACGAGTAACCGTAAATTACTATTAATTTCTTTCTAGATGAGAAGATAATTGCTGAAATGAATATTAAAATTACAGATGTTAATCTATTTTTATGCCATTATAACAAAGGTACATTTCATTTTACCGTTACTGGTGATTTTATCTTGTATGATACATGGAATAATGGTTCTTTTATCACCGTTTATTTCTATATTTCTTAAATTTGTCATGATTTAATAGATACTGGATTCATCGAACTATTAAATCTGTATTAATGTATAGATTTTCTGTATTTCATGCTGTAGATATCAACCCAATCATGCTTAGAATTGATGATGCATTATTCTTGAACAACTCATCTGAACCTTTAACATTTAATATAAGCGGAATCAAATGTGCTACTATTTCGAAGAAAGATAAGGTATTGCGTTTTAAAAATTTGATTTGTTGCACTTGTGATTTACAACTGGCATGACTGGTGTAGGAAAATAATACATTCAAACGGGAAATGGCGAATGCTATAAAAATGGGATTTTTAGATTGTCCATCTGTAAGAGTAACGAAAGATCTCGATGTAAGTTGTCTTGATATGTACTAAGGAAATTACCAAGCGTCGTACGTGTTTTAATGCCAATTTTTTTTAAATTAGAATATAAACATTGTCCTAACAGAATTTATTGTGGATTGGGACCCAACTACACATAGATGTATCGCAGACAATATAACCTATGCAGTATCAACAATCAAGCAAATCAAAGGTCTTGAAAAGACATTAGAATAATATTGCAGCAGTAGTGATCAATTACCACCATAAACGTACTTCGTAACGTAGATATATATAATCCATTGCGTTGTGTATTGATCTTGCTGTTTCAACCGAAATATTTGACATGTACGATGTTCGCAGAGTATCGACAAGGATCTACTAAAGAATCTACTTCGACAAAGAATGATGTACAGACAAACACTTCAACTGCCATATCTAAGAAATTCGTAACTTTAGACCTTATAGCTGTAAATATGAAATTATCTGAAAGAACAACGTAAGTTTCGCTGTTGCTATCAATACGAATTTATAGCCGACTGTGCCTTTACAGTCATACTCTACTTTCTTCCGCAATTGATAACTTAAATCTATTTCATTTTAGAACTACATGGAAGGCAACTGCGTTAAAGTCAATTATTGTCAATACTGACAATTTCACTATATCTAGTAAAACACTGTATTGGAATTTGGATGGTAACGATATATTTTCATTCGAGGTACAGTATGTTAAAATTGATTTTTAAATTACTGCCATAATAGGTACTGTAGCTTCCTGTTATGATAGTACTATATTGTACTTTATTTTTAATAGACCGTTTGCATGACATCGACACACGAAGACCAAGAAATGCAAAGCCTGCGCCAAACTCTTCCCAATTTGACTAATCCTACTAACAAATCTTGGTAAATAGATTTTTATAGTTGGCAGTGAAACGGGGTATTTGTTTAATTAGATATATTTAACTGCATATATCTAGGTGTTGGTCTGTTGTCAATGCAAACGCGTTTTTCCCGTTTGCGTATAACTTTGGTGTGGCCTTTAGCGATGTGAGTGCTATTAATTTCTAGCAGCAACGCCATTAGCTTTGTTTTTCGGCTGATATTATAAGCAATTGATAAATTTTTGAAAATTAAGTAATGTCTTACATAAAATATTAGTTCACAGGTATCATAAAAATGTTGAGAATCCTTCATAAACCGTCTAAAAAGCCGGGAGCAATTGAAAAATTACCTTGGGACTTGCTAATAAAGTTTGAGGTCTGATAAACGATACTTTATCAATTCGCACACATTACGTCCATCCCACCTTAAATCTGACTGATCATTTGTCAAATTTACATGATATTAGAACGCAAATTTCAGTTGCGAAGATGATCCGTTTGAAGTTAAACTTGGAGAGAACTACGCGGTACATACAAATCTATTCAAGATTTCTCAATTATAGTTATTATACGCGTATTCATGCATAGTTTTTGAGGAGAAAAGATAAAATTATGCGTGTAAATGATACGATAGCAACTCATAATTACAATGATAAGTTTATTAATTTAGTTCTTTAAATCAACAGCTGCTTCTAGATGAGGCGGATCAATGCACTCAACGTGAGGAGCTATTAGAGGCCAGGCTAGATAAAATCCGCAAAACCAAAGGAGAATTCATTCCCGGTAATGTTTAATTTAAAACTTGCACTATTTTAATTCTTACTACCAGTTTAATATATTTTTGTGATAATTAATATTTTTTAGTAAAAAAGATTGAAGAGTTATACAGAAGTTTGCATGAAAAGAACGTACAAATTTATTTGCAAAGATCGAAGGTCTGCATACATAGTTGCTTTATAGCATTAGTAATTTAGCCTTGATTAACTGTATATCTATCACAGAAACTACATGGTAGCCCACTTCGAAGAAATTTATTTTCATGGAAAGGAGAAGACCTGCGAATATTTGCATTTGCTGATCCATCAATGCATGGAAAAGAAAATATTGTATCATGCATGAGGCGATTAGATCCGAATAGGTAAAATGTAACGCCGTTACAACGATTGTAGATTTCCTTTTATTCATGTTCCTACTTAATTATGGGATCATTACTTGTAAAACCCTATCGTAGCCCGTATCCAGATTCCGATCCTGATTACTCCACATTATGGTGTCGCCTAATACATATTGAATCTAAAATATTAAATATGCCGGTTCGAGATTATCCTCAGTCAATAATAAATATTAAAGGTTTCAAAGTTGACGGGATGCTAGCTGGCGCAGAAGTAATACCGCCTGATCGAGGTTAGCTACATGTAAATATAGTACTAGATGTGAAGTGGTCGAATTGTGGTCATAGTATGGTATCGTCAACTCAGTCGTAATGTCATATATGCCGTGCTGCGAGAAATTATTATTAAAAATAGATATATATGGTTTGTAGCCACTTATACTAGTACCATACATATTGGCCAACCATGGAATGATATGGAAATAACACGCCGGATGCCCCCACAGAAATACTACTATAACTTAAAGATTGGTAAATATTATAACATTCATATTAATATAATGTTTCTATTTCTACAGTCATTCTATTTTGCCTAATTGCAAATTGTAGATGTTGAACACTTAGAAATTGCTTATGGGCCATGTTTTAGCCCTGCATTGGCGCAAGTTGGCTTAGCTCTTGGTACCGTATGATATCTGAAAAGAATTTTACCTTTTATGAATGCGTGTTTCTCTCCTGGAAGAGATTTACATAATGCTCGATTAACCACATAACCTTTGATCTTCTATTTAGATTTGCTATCTAAGACCAGCCGTGACCCTAGTCCACGCTTAACCTGGTGGGACAAAGTAAGACTAAAATTTAAGATTTTAATAAAATTACAATATGTCGATATTGGATAACATATTAACCTTGTTATATCAAACCAGATGCGTTTACTATTTCATGGCCGAGTATCTATTTTCGCTAGTGCGCTACATTATTTCTGGCATGCATCATTTGATCCCTATGATAAGAGCGAAAGAATGGAAATAAGAGGAAAGAATGCGGATCTAGATTGGTTTAATGGTAATTTTATAATTTGTCATTCTTAATTATATAGAACTGATAACTCGTACTGTACATCTTCTGTTATTTGTAAGGTTAGTGGTACACAAATCTAACAGAGCTATTTCATTTCAGGTCACATCAATTTAATGGGTAAATTGAGATTGTTACTTCGGACTGCTTCTAAATATGATGATTGCTGCTTACTTAACGTACCACACATGGAAGCTGGGTACGCATTTCATGATTATTATTAAGCTCACTGACATATTATTATTGATAAAAGTACTAGAACGATTTGGCTGCATGTTATCTTAAATTCATAAAAATTATTAGTGCCGAATACTGTTGATTCTATACATAAAAAATGCTATCTTATTAATAGAATCGATCTTATATGGAATTGTCATGGCGATTGTAAAGATCATCATTCCGTATTGCCTTGCGCACCTGATAAAATTCCTGCTCATCAATCTGATAAGGTTACAAAGCTTTACGAGACATTTGAGAACATATTGTATATTGCATTAAGCTAATACGATTCTCTTTTTATATTCGTGCTGATGAACATATAGGCTTATGATTCGTATGCAGCCTTCAGATCTCGCGCTCTAAAAATCAAATTAGCCTTAAAGTTTATGGAAAAAGCAGCTAATGATACGGTAGTATTTAGTAATTTAATATGTACGTATAAATATCAAGGTAAAGGAAACTAAATTAAAATAATTAATATGCTTTTAAGGTTGGTAAAGCCATGAGCTCCATACCTGAATGTTACCTGTACGCTAGTAGCCTGAGATGGTTAGAACATTTTAAGGTAATACAGAAAATGTTGTATTTAGATATATATCCAAATGATCCAGCTTTCAAATATAATTGACCAAAGATTCTACTTTATTACCGCTTGTAGTTGGTCGTATTACATCATATAACACGTCCTGTCAGGCGCGGAAAACTATATAATAACGTTAGAGTTCGCAAACCGGGTTTTGTTCAGCACATCGAGTAAGATTAATGTTAACAACCTAATTTTTGTACCTTTAACAATAGCTACAGACCAAGAAGAAGTATATACTTGTTTTCGCTTGATACCAACCGTTAAATGAATACATTTAGTCTCATATAATTCCTAGTTAATAAATAATGATGCTATAATATCGGATAATGAATAAATGACATTCTTATGTCCTATCTATTTACAGCGTGTTAGATTTAGATGTTAGTTTCCCGAAATTAATGCTAACTTACAGCGGATCATTTGCAAGAAAAGTGGGTTTTCGTGCAACTTCAGCAAGGGGTCACCTATCAATTATGTTTCAACATGCTTTGATACCATACCAAGATGGCTTAATTCGACGTCCAAATAGTATTTGGACCACGTCAGAATCTGGATATGATATCAACGACGTTACGATAATGTTATGCGCAAATCTTAACAGCGATACCGTAAGCAATGTAGAATTAAATCTTCCCATTACAATATGCATATGATCATGTATATCGGAATACTAACAAAATCATGAATTTTTTGGATGTAAAACCTGTATAAATAGGAATATTTGTCGCCAGACTTTGTGGATTTTGATAAGGAGGAACATTTATTAAGTCTTAAAAGGTAGCATCCTTTTATTATTTCGCTTCTTGAACTCAATTCACTTTAAATGTAAACGACGATAAATATAAATTTAAATTTTCAATTTTTACTTCAGCTTAACATATCGCTACAATAACAAAGCAATACCCCCGAGCAAAGACGATACAAATCCATATACGCATACAATTAAGATAAATGATCTTAAAGCTTCATGGACAACATTCAATCGGGATACAGCTCTTAGTATATTTTGGGCAAACAAAAAATCGCAAGTATGATAATTACAAGACGTACTCGAGCTTATTTTACCATAAACTTTATCGAATGCCGATGATATTTCTATAGATTTAAGAAAATATTTCCGCGATATTAACATTGAATATTATTGCCTCAAACTAAAATACGAGAATAATGAAATTCCTAAATTATATTTATCACACAGACGCTCAAACACGATTTGTCTAGTGACTTTATAAAACAAATAAAGCATAGTACTGCCAAACCTGTTGTCATCACTGAGGTGAGTTTAGAGTAAGATCCGAAGTTAGTTACTGCTAATTGTAACATGATCTTGATGTGACTGTGTCAATTATCGTATATCGATAGAATGTACCGGAGCCTGAATCGCAAAGGTCATTTTCTGCAAATGAATCCAAGCCGTTCGGCAATATGCTTCAAGATTTATTGTCTGATCAATCCAATTTTGTAGTAACATGCGAAGATGAGGTTCTGAACTCTAATTCTAGATACAGCTTAATATTACGTCACAAATTGATTTTATATTAATTATCATCTTATAAATATATATTATAAATGGGTGCTCTGCGTAATTTTAGAAAAGTGATAATACTGCTCAAACGACGAAGAATATTTTACCAGATGAGGAAGACGTTCATCAACGACATATACTTAGTAAGCAAAAATATTTCTAGATATTTACGTTTGGTCCAATATTATGTATATAGCTTCATTGTAGCATGATAAAATGCCTTAAGACCTACTATACGCCAGCTGAATTCATGTAGCGAATAAGACCTTTGATTTCATCGCTAGTTGAAGCCGTCAATTCTCAAGTCATTTTAAAGGGAACCGAAACAAACGGTTGCCTTGTTACTTCGGCTGCAAATACCCGCTTATATCGCCTTATTCATACACCGCGGTGGCGGTCACATAAATTACTTTTAAAAACGTCATGGTCGGCCTTATTTGATAATATACAGGTATGCTATGATATGTTCAATAACTAGTTACACCAAAGAGATGCAACTATCAGTAACTATGTTTTGTAATATAATTCAATAGTATTTTGGTACGGTTGGAGGCAGTTACTATAAAACTGACGACATACCTTGGTTAAAGCCGTCATTGATTCAATCCAGAGGTACTGACAGCATGGATTCTATTGTATCAGAGGGTGTCGGTCACGTAGTTCACGATGTTGAGAAACGGCGTGGAGCCCCTAGAAAGTCAATAAGGTACATTAGTCAATATTGATTAGAACGATTATTCAATATATAGGCCTCCACGCTTCTTGCAGACTATTAGAAAATTTTATTTGTTAATGCAGTTTCTTGAGATCTACAAGCTTACTGGATAATGATGAAGACGATCTGGAAATAACAATCAGTGACGGAGATAATCTGGATGCGGTAACTGAAGAGGATGAAGATCAGGATCAAACGAAGATTGCAGTCCCAGAAATTGTGCAATTACAACGAATTATTTCACGTTGTAGCGCTCAATTTTCTTATATCAGTTATATGGATGAAGCTAGCAATGTACTAATGGAATCGGTAAATTGCTTATCTTCTGCACTTTATTTCGAGTTAATTGAATTCAAAGTCCGACAAAAATATTCTCATAGTAAAATTATTCGATTTGATTCAATGAAATGTCTAAAGCTTTAATTTTTTATAGCCAACGTATACCATATCCAACCAATCAGAATTAGAGCCTGCAGTTGATTCCATCAAAATTTACCATACATCATTAGAGATATCGACTAATTCGGTAAAGTATTTCTCAAATTTTTCGTTCTTTATGGGCTGATTATAATTGTTAGTATGTCAGATGGATTACTTCGTCAGTTCTCTGAATTGTACCTTTGATAGGCTCAATATGCAATGTTAATTGATATTGTGGAGAATTTCGTTTTATATGTTGAACCGAAAAAGAAGGTAATTTGTATAGGCTAAGCAACATAAAAATAAGCACTTATGTAAATGACGTATTATAATTATATATACACGTATGCTGATAACAGCAAAGTGACGCTATTAATTACTTAACATATTCCATTTACAAAATTTTAACGAAACTATGTTAATGAAATGATCTGAGTAAATTATTAAAAATCTTGCACTATCAGGAAGAGTCGGAATTGATAGAAAAGATGAAGTTTAAACTTCAACTTAATGAAGACGAAGACATTGGCACTCCTCTACTGCAATTACAGAATACGGTCCGGTATGTTACATAGCCTTTGGTTTTGTGTTCGAGTATGTAGTATCATTCGCTACACTTAGCTTAATGAAATTACTAATAAATTAACTGACCTACTGAAATTGTACTAGATATCAATTACGAACGATGAGAAAGTTAGAACGAGCTATGTTTTTAGCGCGGCAGCAATTAATACTACATGAAGAAGAGAAGGCATCAAGGTAACGGAGAAATTACTAGTAACGGGAAAATCTTAAATTTTGGTCGAACAGTTTACGTGTATTACATGTATAGTCAATGTAAAAAGTAGAGTCCTGATATTTTTTTTCCAAATAATCAGATTAACTGATCAAATTAAAGAATTAGAAGATGAAATCATAGAAGTTAAGGAAAATGTTGACATGGCATGTGATGAACTACGACTCATGATTACGTAAGGATGTTAGATATTGTAATCTTTGACAAGAACTCAAACAATATCAGAAAGCATCAGATTGACTTGTCTATGTATCGTTACATGGACTTCTATAACTGCCTCTCATTTAAATGTAGATCTTTAAAAGAAAGCAAGTTGTATTCTGGTATCAGCAGCCTCTCTCATAGTAATTGGATATGAATTATTAACTACTTAGTTTAGAGATACAATTTGTGACAGTTCTATAAAACTGGCATGATACTCATTAGTAAGTAGTTGTTATCAAATTTGTCATTTAGCTAATGTTTCTGAAGTCAAGCGGGTTGAAGTTTTATTTGGATCTGCTGGATGGTCACTCGTCCAAATTAATGGAAATCATAACGTGGCTAGTGCCGAACTCAAAAATTTTTGGTATAGTAATGATAAAATACCCCTACGTACCATTTACGAAGAAACTGAACAAAAAATCTAGTTTATTTAATTTATTAAATTTCGAACTAAAATATGTATATCGATTTATATATAGTTATACAAAGAGGAATATGTCCAATGATTGTGTTGAACATAAACTTGAGATTGGCGATTTCGCTGTTCATAATTTATTACAAGTTCCAAACAATTCTTTTAAGGTTAGGATATTACTGTACTCTAAGACTGCTGTGGCTCTAATAAACAAAATCAGTAAAAGTAGCAAACTCTAAATTTAATTACCATGCCAAAGTGATATTTTTTATTATCTCTAACGCATTCAGGATGCCCTCTGCCCCCAAAAACTGAAAACTAAAGTTCAAATCGATCGCGATGTTGCTGTTCGGATATTCTGCCGTGAAATGCCACGTGGTAACGTTAAACCTACTAACTAAGACTTAATCAACTCAATTAAGAAAGTACATTATCGTACTTACTAAGCTGCTTAAAATTGTCTTTCATAATCATGTTTGTACTATGAAGTTGGTGGAATCTCTGTTAAAGAACATTTTGAAGTTAACGTTGTACCCCTGGCTGTACGATTAACCAACCATTTATATAAAAATTTTATGAAGTTCTTTTTTCCGCATCGTTTCGAAAATTCAGATGCATCACATGATGATGAAACCGCTAGTAGACTAGGTAAAATTATTGCATATTAATATCCTGGTAATAAATATTTGATTTCACCTGTATCTGTGATAAGTTTTTATTGCGCTAACTTTTATCATCACTTTGTTGATTAGGATCTGATAGTGACTCTGATGATGACGTACGTAATAAAAATACGAATAAACTTTAGTAATTAACAAAAGTATAGATTTTAGAAATTGCTAAGCAATATTCGATTAGAAGTTCATGTGATTTGTTTAATATAAGTAGAAGTTTTAGCTAGTAAGGATTAGATAGAGATATGTTATTAATATCGCATGATACAGCTAGAACACTATAATTCTAATCACTCTTTAGATTTAGGCTGTCTTATAGTATATTAATTGACGTAAATATTGAGATAATAACTGTTCCTGTCACATTAGACAATGAGTATTATTAGTGAAAGCGGTGGAAGTAGTCACTTTAATTTTCCTTCTTCGCCAGCTGCAAGCCATAAAGAATTTGTAAGTTATTTGAATTCAGAAACTGTCATGCTTCGGTAAAGCAGACCACTACTTCCTACGCTACTATTACGTAAGTTCTTGAAAAGTACTTACCTCAACTACATCATTTTACTGAACAGCGCTATTCAAGAAGTCAAGACACTTCGTCGATTAAGAGATGCGACAGCATTGACAGTGTTCGATCCCGTGCATCTGTATCTGAAGGTAGTCATAGGAGAATTTCCTTTACACATAATAGCGAGTCTAATCAAGATCAAAAAGCCGAAAGGGTAAATGCGCACCATTTGTTATTGTTAAAGTATTGATATATGATTGACCATTAGGATCTTGTTGCTAATTGTTTGTCTACTAGAAGTGCATTAGATTTATACTGATATGGAAGTAAACTATCTTTACTTTTATATAAAAACCATAGAGCAAGAAACTCTTGAGGCGGATGTTAGATGATGAAGATGTTCTCAACAAAATGAAAGTAATCTTATACTATAAACCTAGTTAAAAATTTAAACTAAGTTTGTGTGATATTGCCTCATAAAATTGCTAAGTTCTTATTATAATTATAATATAACTGATGAATGATTATGTAATCGTAGGAGAGAGCCTCAAAAAATCAAACCTTCATTTACATTAAAATACCGCAGGTTCCCTTGCTTGTTAGTTACAAGGTTAGTATAGAACCAAACTTTGAGTATTTAAGTTTATGCTCTTTCAGTAGTTATTGTATACCTACGGTCAAGTATATGCCATGAATATGTGTATTTGTTTGATTCTAGGGTCAGAAAGACAAAAATCTAGCTGACGTGAATGACTTCAATCTAGCGCTGCCCACACTAGAATATCATAATGTTACCTGGCAATGGATTGACCTACTTTTAGCAATGAAAAAAGATTGCCGCCAGGCACTCTTGTCTCAGGTAATCCTAATTGATGTAACTGTATATTGAGCTGGATAGTATTGCATTATCAGGACTATTATTAGCACATGCGATAATAAGGGACAGATGTCCAAACAATTTTATGACTACCAACTTTCCTTGTCTACAAATCATAGCTTCTTAATTTAAAATATTTATCGTAAGCTTACATTGTACCGCTTTCATGCGTATACGCGTATTAGGCGATTAAAGAAAAATTACGATTTCGTCATACAAGTGATGGAGAATCTAACCCAAAAGATATCGACGCCTCGTAAGATGAATAGTTTATAATTTTTGTTACAGCAATGAAAGGTAATAGTTATATTCGCTAAGCTCTTGATTAAATCGTTTCTGAAATATGGATAGTAAAACATCGGACCAAGATAAGTACAGACTACTACTTGGAGTACAGGTAAGATTCATACATTAATACTTTGTTCGTTTCATTGCCGTAATAAATTTTGTAATTCTAACATGCAGGTGTTTTATCCAAACTTCCTGTCACTTACTAATGTTTTTCTGCATAGCGCGATTTTATTTTTGCAAAGGATATCTAAATGTTGTCTTGTAACCTGACCCAAGTGTAATAAAAACTTTACTATTTATACCACGCAGGATAAACCTTCCAAGAAAAAATTATCATTAAAGCTATTTGGTAAGAAAAATGCCAAGGAAAAAGATCTCAAGAGTCCGCACTCGCCGCTGCCTACGCGAGCAAATATACCCGACAGCTCTATAGGTTGACAGAGAACTTAATTTATTGGCGGAATTAGTTGTCAATTTTATGATTTTATAGCATTTTCAGTAGTGGCTATACTAGTTTATATTAAGTTGCAAATTTAGCTATAAAACTTTATCGCATACCCGGTACCTCAGAGTTCTTGTTGTTTCACTGTAAACGTGGTTTTTAGAAAGGCTTTCATAGTTCATAGATTTGTTGGATTTTGGTGTTCATCATAAGTAACTTTCAGTTCTTTTACGTTTGATTAGCAGAAAATACTACCACTAGCAAGCGAGAATCACCGATATCCAATGAATATCAAGCAAAGTCGAATAATCGCTTGGGGAAGGAAGACTATATATTGCAATCAAACAGTACAGATGTGTAGTATACAATTGTTAATCAGGTTTTCAATTGTAGATACTATGGATGTATATTTGTATACCATTACATAAATTCAATTTTAGCGAAATGTGATTCTCTCTATTTGATTAAATTATATAGCAAATGTTTACACAACTGACCACTATGTTAAACGGTATGTCTCAACTAGATATATTATAGGAGAAAGAGTACGTTTTAAGAACCATGTTTCTTGAAGTAAAAAATTAAATCATACGATGATGTATCCAAATGAAAATAGTCATGCATTCACTTTTTAATAATTAATCAATTAATTAATAATATAACAGTAAGTAGTCTATGCTGGTCGTAGTGCTTCATATCTCTATTTCTGAGATGATAATAATATAGATATCTTTGATCGATTCTGATGACTATCAATTAGTAACGACGATGATTTCATTTCTGGCGAAGAAACAGTATCCATATAGGAACTGGTTCAATCTTTATGATTAAAATAAAATTCTGTTTTAAAATTTGAAGTTGAGCTACGCATAATGAGTAGTGACTGGGAGATGAGAATGTTGGATCAATGTTTGGACCACTATTTGATGGTCATGGCGGGCGTTATACTGTATATTGTACAATGTACAAATTATACAGTACTGGTTGAAAACTATTTACTATTCAGCCATAGTGTAGGCCTTAATTAGGTCATTCATTTTAAGGCATTTACTATCAAATTCGGCTAAAATTTCACGAATCCAGATCACTCTAACCTTGAGCAATATTGGTAGAGGATGTTTTTTTTTAATTTTTACAGCATTATTGAGTTATTTTGTTTCTTTCCAATTTATATTTACAAACCATCAGTGACTACCTGCTACGCCAAGTAGTACCTGAGTCATGGCTGCTAGGGAAAATACCTGGACTGGAAACTCCTCTTTGGACGGACAGACATTTGGCCTTATTTGATCAATACTTTAAATTGTGTCAAACACTTCATTATGACAGTACTTTAGTATGCAAATAGTCGATTCTGAATGGACTGATTTTTTTCTAAATTAAGTAATGCGCATTGTATTCCATTACCTGTTACTAAGCTCTGCTGAGAAGCAGTGAATTTCGATCATAAATATTATTCAAATGAGTACGAGTGATTTCGAAAACAGACACGGAAGATTGACCGCGTAACTATTTTTCCAACATTTTCGGCGTTATCTGGTATGGAAAGTCCGTCCATCCGAGGAACGTTTCCAGTCCATGACTGAGTAGTGTTCTGGCCTGGACTGGATTACAGTAGTGCAGAGTACAGTGCTTGGTCTTGGTCGGACTACGGTACAGTAGAGTACTTCGATGTGTACCGTCCACGGCAACATTTTGTAATTCTATTTTAGCACCTACAGTATTCTAGGTACTAAAAGAGAATTCCAAAATGCCGGAGGCTACAGTGTACCGCCGATTCATCCAAAATTGGAATAAAATTCATGAAGTTTTGGCATTTTTATTTCATTTTGAAAAATTGGAGTTGAATTTCTTCACGCTACACACTACTGTACACTGTAAGCAGTCAAGTACAGTACTAAGTACAGTACTAGGGCATAAAATGGACCGGAATTCCTAATTTCTAGTACAGTGTACACTATTCAGTCAATATTCAACATAGTAAATGTTCATGCAGCTCTGGCTAGAGTGCGTCATTGAATAAAGTGAAAACGCAACCCGAACCCAATAAAACGACATGTTATGGTTGATTTTCGAACCCGAAATGACTGCAATCGCTATACAAACACTGTATCCACGATACCAATTCTGAAGGCGAATCCCCCCCCCCCAGGTTTCGGGTTGACTTTTTTTCATGCCGTCAAAACAGTGTTGTAACCCCGGGTCCAATAAGCCCAGTACAAAAATACAACTTCAACAGGCTGTAACAAAGGGTTGTAACCCAAGTCAGTAAAACCAGGCCAAACCAATTTTACCCAGTGTTTGAAAACACCGGGTAAAAGGGTCAAGAAAAAGCTGTACCCTGCCGCGCAGTGTAAAGTATGGTACTCTACAGTGTACAGTACTGTAGGTGGCAGGCATCGTACTGGATAACATGCCGTAGGCCCCCCAGCGATTCAGCCTGTCACGGTCGTGGTACAACGCGCTTCACTGCTACTGCTGTCGTCAGTACAGTATTGTTCACAACCACTGGGCCCGTAGGGTGCTCTTGGACGTGCTGCCATGGCCTACGGTACCGTACCATAGCCCGTTGTAAAGCGTTTTGTAGGGTCGAGCCATGGCATGGATTGAAGTAAACATCAGCAGTGCCACTGTATGCAATTTTCAAAGCCAATTCGGCTAGTTGGTCTAAGATTCTTTCCTTGACAATCACTGGCATCATGGATAGAGACAGAAATTATGGCGGAAGGTAAGAGACAAGGAAAATCCATCCCTTAATTTGTGATAGAGAGTAATAAACGCTAGATTAAACTCTTGATTAAAGTAGAGTAGCGCTAGAATGGATGTTGAACTCAAATTCGGACTCTTTCTTTTCCATTTTCATAATGTGGATTGGACACCTGACGCGGATAGAGGTGGTAGCGGTCAACGCTATGGCGGAGGTAGCAGGGTTCGGAAACCTTTTCCTGAAGAGCCTCCTTATACAGCTTATGTTGGTAATTTGCCCTTTAATTGTGTTCAAAGAGACCTAGAGCAAATTTTCAAGCACTTAGATGTAAGTATCTTGCACAGGCAATTTATGGTCATCCCTTCCCCATTCCAAACCATTACTGTCTCCAATGTCTTCTTTCGTCAATGGAGCAAAAGATCAACAGGGCAGGACATAGTATACTACTCTAGTCTATCTTCTTCCTCTCGTAACCAGCCCAATTCTCAGTAGACTGTCGCAGTTGGATAATGTATTAACACTTACAAGGTGTTGCTATCAATATTGAACGACAGATAGTCTTGGACATCGTCAATGAAAATTTTCTTTGCCACCATGGATTTCATTTTCTCTTCTTTGAATTTCCACTATGGACTAGCGTATACGCTACCTTGTACGTTATAGTAACTCGTTTAACTTGCCTCCATGATACCCCTTGCAATGCATTGGTCATCCATACCAGCATTGAAAATACCCGTCAACACTCATGTACCGTATCGTACATGGACCCATGTTTGGGTACATCGATAGTGACTGTCCATGCTATAGTCGACATGGTCGTACAGTACACGTGCGATTCTCACTTACTGCAGCCGACGCTGGTTGCCATGTCTTCCAACATTTTCCTTACCCTTTGCATCCTTTTCCTTAGGCAACAATTTGTCCTCTAGACTGGCTATAGCCAGCTTATGCTTTGTAAAATACGATCGTACATTACCGTACATCAAGTTACAACAATATCTATCCATCATGATGGGTTTTCATACTGTCAGTGTAGACGTGAAGAATGTACCGTAATTCATGGCAGAGACAAGATGATTCAGGCTTGTCCTGAAATGAATCAATCTCTCTTGAATTCATGAATTCATGGCCAATCGGTAGATAGCACGCCTTCAATATTGCTGGCAAATGAATCCATAAGAGCAACGATAAATCGCCCAGAAAGAAAATGTTATCTTAAATTAATTTCTTTCTCTAGCTACGGATAGAATGGACCTTGAATGCATGAGCTAAATACTGGTAATAACTTCTCCAATTGTTGACATTTTTTTTTTTTAGGTGGTTAGTGTACGTTTGGTCCGTGATAGAGAAACCGACAAATTCCGAGGTAAAGTAAACTTCTAATTCCATTTTTTCCCTAATCAGCAAGTATACTGTAAGCTTGAAAGAGGTTTATTTTTAAAATATAAACTTGGACAAATAGGACCCAACTCTTGTAGACGTGTTGTAGTAGTCGGCGATGCGATCAATGCCTTCAAACGAGTCGAGATGAATTCATTAATGACACAGAGCACAATGAAAACCTAATCATCGCACAGGATTTTCTTTACTTGACCTTGCAATTCTTTTAGTCACAAGGACAATTCATGAAGCGCAATCGTTTCAGTAGACGTGTACATAACGATAGGACCTACAACGTCATCGTAAATACGCTACCTTGACAAGTCGTGGAGAATGATACGTATCTATCATACATTCATTATACTACGGTATTTTCACTACCTTGTTCACCTAATGGCGAGATTGTCATTATCTTTACGTAAATATTTGTTAAATGAATAAGGCAATACAGTATGTGTGTAATAATCCTATAATCATCGACCCATGTAGGCCATTGTAGGGTGCCCTTGCGATGGTTTAAATGTGCATGCATGCTTGCTATCATTGGAATAGTTTGATTTTAGCCATCGATTAAAGTCTCTTCTCTCTTTGTAACTTTTCTATTCCATCATGAATACATTAAGACACTTTCGTTTCATTTTAGCCGTTTTAATAATTAGTATATATTTCATTACTCTATACAAATGCAAGTGTATCGGATGATGAATAAGCGCGTATAAAATTCCAACATTAATGACTTCCTATACTGTACTGTTTAATAACGTAATCGAGTCAGGGTATACTACATTGTATCCATTTTTTAACCATCCCCACAATGTTTGTAAATGAAATGTATCCGCTACTACTGTACAGTGTACACTAGCTGGTGCTCGTAGAAGATCATAATTGAAGTTTATTATCAATTTCCGATGCCTTTTTGGTTGTGAGAGATTCGTCACGTCAATGGATTTTCTTGACATACAAAAGTACCTTAACTACTTTTCCTCTACTACTACGGAAATTTTTCAATGGATACCTCCATTATGATTGCCTTCTTTTCCGTTTTAACATTTATGAGACGTGTTCTGTACATGGTATCAATGTTATTTAAACTCATTATATGTAGTAATGAGAAGGTAATTACAATGTCGACATTTTGTTTGAGAGTAACTAATCGCACTATGGTGCTATCTCTGGTTTTTATTATCCAGTCTTTTTTAAAATACCGTACTGTAACGCATAATTATTCTCTCACGTCAGAGTTATAGGCTGACTAAGATGAAAACATTATCAGGCTTTGATCAACTAAAATTATCGGAAGTGACTACCGTTCGACTGTTACATCATACAATATACGCAAAATACCAAATAACTGATCGCGCCACGATTGGCACATTCATAGAAGCAGTTAATTAACGTAATACATTGCCTTGGATAGATCTTGCAAGCGACATTACAACAGTAAACGGAAGCTAGATTCTGCCACAATGTGCACGTTGAACGTGATGTAGAAAATTGACTAGACATTAAATATTGATAACATTCCGCGTAATACCGCATAAAGACCGAATAGTATAAAAGTGTCTGTGCTGCATAGTACCCTTCTGACAACAATTACCGTAGACTATTTATAGTCTTAAAAAGTACAGTACCGCAATTTTGATTGCCATTGACATCGAATAACTATGTAGCATATCTGTTCTACACTTAAGACACCCTAGTTGCTTTATAAATCATAACGTAACATTCTATCTATTTTTTTAGGCTTTTGTTATGTAGAATTTTCATCACCTGAAGGATTGAAAGAAGCTCTTGAGTACAATGGATCGGTAAGGCATTCGGTGTTTTGATTTTGACAGATGAAAAACAGCAAAGCATAATGTTAATTGTAATCGATTCAATTAGTACGACGGTATATTAATTCAGATTGCTCGATTTTCCGTCAATTAAGAAATTAACTGACTATAAAAATTAAATCTCTAAATGGTACCGTAGATTATTCAGTATGTACTAGGCCTATAAATTTAGGTTGTAAAAATTTCAAAGACCGTAGCTGTAGAATACGATAGTAGTTATTATTGATGCCCACTGTTGTTTAATTAAATCTCATCTAGTAGATATAGATATTGAAACTGACTTTACAGACATTTTTTCTACTATGTTTATTATCTTGTGCGCATAAAACCTGTAGATTGAACTCAACTAGAGATTTTATTTATTAATACCCCTGCATTTCTCAATTTAATGTACAAAGTAAATATAGTTTTTAAAATGGTAGATGAATCTCTGCTGATGTTAAAACGGATTTTAAAGCGTTCAACTTTAACACTGTCTTCAATGTATTACAGGAATTTGAAAATAGAAATATAAAAGTTGATATCGCTGGTGGTAAAAGAAACGATCGTGGTGGCGGCAATGGAGATCGCGAGCGCGGTGATCGCGGTGATCGCGGTGATCGTGGTGATGGCGAAGGTAATGTTCCACTTTGATTAGGATCTAATGACTCTAACTTCAGAAATTATATTACAGTACATACTATACGATGCAATTATGGTGATTTGATGTATTCGTATATCATTAGGACAATATGGTAGAAGAGATGGTGGTCGATACCGTGATAATTCATGTCAGTAACTCTTTACTCATTGATGTGGATTGCTATTCTCTTGAATAGTCAAATATCGTCATGTATAGCTTGTGCATGACCTACAATATAAGTTTCATCTCACTAGAATCTTTTGTTTCACTAGATGGTGGCGGACGCGGAGGTCCGCGCCGCGGTGGATATCAGAATTATCGAGGTCGAGGCCGTGGCGGCAGCAGCAGCAGCAGCAGTAGGCCACCACCGGAAGAATTTCGTGAACCTTCCCCTGGTAAATTATTATAGTCGTATTTGTATTTTAAATGTGATGGTCAATTATAATAGTAGAAAACTAGCCACATTTTTATTACAGATGTTATAAATGAGATTTTAATAATGAGTCGTTTTGCAATGTTTAACGTTCACATTGCGAGTATACAGTATCATTGTACGTACGGTGTATGTGTGTAAGTAATTAATATTTTGCCAAATGAAAATTTATACCCAATATACAAGACAAAGTTGATAGCGAATCGAATACCCTAAATACTTAAAGATGTTAAATTCATTTTATATCGCTTTTTAACATTCCTGTAGAAACTGCTTCTCGTCGACCTAAGTTGAACCTGCAACCGAGATCGGTAGGTGCGCCAGCTTTATCTGTTGCTTCAGATACCAGGAACTTATTTGGAGGAGCACGGCCACGAAGCTGGAAAGATGGCAATGAAGCAGGAGACGATTAAGATGACTATTATAACGGTACTGAGCAGACTGTATTTGTACGCGTATATCTAAATATTGCTTGGTATGATGTAAAAGTAGAAAAAAATGTGCAGCTATTAGGTCGGTTTTGGTTATTTCTATGCCGGTTATGCTATCCATAATATTAAACCGTTTACTAAAATGATAGCATAAAACATCATGATCGTTAGTTATGTTGCCAATGTAGGATTCCTTACTGTATCGATACTTAAGATACTTGAAAAATCAATAATTATTACCTACAAATATTAGGGATAACTTCATTATGTTACTTTCTAGTTGTAGATGTTGAACTAAAGGCCTGAGAAAGCAATATTGTAATGCCTTTTAGCGTCATCGAATACCGTTGAACTTTCTTTCATATCATGAATGTAAGAAGTGATTATTTTAACTGTGTGATGTTATGTAGCTGTTCTCAATTCAATTTTGTAATGTAAATTTTTCCTGATTATTTGCCGAAACGATTGAAAGAGCGTTGTTTTTTATAATATTAAAAGTCAGTATGCCACATTGATGTTAACAGTCTCTATCTAGGTCTGTATATAGAGTTATCCTTATTTTACATCTATTGAATAATAAGTGCAACCCTAGCTATGCTATTAAAATCTGGAGCAACTACAAATTCATTGTCAGCGAATGAATATGGAATATCAGAGATTACTCGGTTTAAGCTAGTAGCAAAGACAGGATTATGGAACACTGATACAGCAACGAATGCTGCTTTTTATTTGTTACGCTATAACCAATGGCGAAAAATTTTCAATTACATGTTGAATAACTAAAAATAGCAAATATTTGCATGCAGATGACATCGTGGGTAATTAATTAAGACAGGTCTGTTGAACCGATACTTTGAGTTAGATATTCTTGATATAGTTGTTCCTAAGAGAAGTAGTAAATAAAAGAAAAATATATGCAGATTGAGTTTCAAAGGACTATTGACAACTCTGACGTTCTTGATAACGCTTAGTGATTTACACGTCTATCATGGCGTAATTAATGCAGTAGGCATGATTGCATATGAATATGCGATGCGTAATTCGCATCGATGTAATGGTTATTGTCAATACTGGTTAATATCGTTTAAAGATATTTGCAAAATTTAAACTTACTTTTTTAGTCTTCACATGACCAGTTACATAACTTTGAACTTCCATCATGCGTCGAATTTGTTTGCGTGACATTGTGTCTTTCAGTCTATAACAACAACGCATGTACAATATATAATCAGTATCCAATAGAAGAAGCTACCAAATTTTAATGGCATTACTATCATACTACGGTACTGTTGCATGCTATATTATTTCATCAATAGTTGCGTATGTTACAGAACGCATGTGCTGTAATACAATGAAAAATCTCAACAAACCAACGCGATCCTATATGCCGTACCTTGACATCCACCGAGATAAATAAAGTAATAATAACGATACCACAATGAAAATAATTAATAAGTTTGTTTTGTATTCCTCTGGTACGGTGTTCCATAAGTCAGTAAAATGCACCTAACAAGTACAAAAAAGTAGTTACACTACTCACATAAAGCAAACAAGAGTGGCAATGCCACTCTTAAAAATAAAAATCATTTTATTGACGACACTAATATTGATCACCTCTACTCAAAATTCATAGTACATACCAGGTATGACTTTAGTGTATCTGTTAATTCAGAACCAAGAACTTTATTAATGACTGGCAAGCTTGTAAGCCATGCAACCAAAATTAACAACGGCAATGTTAAACCAAAAAATCCGAAAATGAATCCTTTGCCACGGGCTTTTAGGTTGTACGATGAATTTTCACTGTTTACATAATCAGATTGAAACAGGTAAAAACATTGAATCATACTGTACTAACTACTCAAACATCATTGTACTGTATTTTACTGCCTAAGAAGTTATAAAATTTGCATCATACAGTACACATTACATGAATTTTGTTAATCCCTAGACTGGAATGTTAGCTTTAAGGCCAAATGCAGGCGTAAAATTAAAATTAGATAAAGGCTAACGTAGTACTCACGCATTAATCCGAAGCTTCTCGTCTACAGCATCTGCAATTTTTTGGCAGTCTTTTTCCAATGAATTTAAGGTATTTTGAATCGTCTGGCTAATTGTCTTCTCCACAGTTTTGCAAACATCTTCAATTTGATTCTCACATCTTATAGGCTAAACATAATAACACATGGATTTCACCTATCACTGTCCTAATAAAAACGACTTCTAATATACATTAGTACACTAATCCTACTGCGTACCTTGCCTGAGGTCATAGACGGTACATAAATTGTCGGCATATCAAACCCTGTCTTATTTAATCCAGGCCGTTTGCATAGTTCTTGAGTAATTTGCATCATAACCCGCTGAAAGAATAATCCAAATTTAAAATTATCCTGGATCTTCATATAATCGAATTAATAGTGATGAATTGTAATAAACGCCCAATTGGGGCCCTTTTGAAATGATTTTTTACAAGTACTAGCATAAAGCTTATCAGATAGAACTACTGTAGAACTTGCCTGCCTATCCGTTTCTGTCCCGGCTGTATCTGCCTTACTTAAATAAAATCGAAGGCGATCTCCATGCTTACCATTTAAAGTTTCTGCAATTCGGATATCGAGTGTGATAAGTATGCTAGCATTACCAAAAATTAATTAAGATTGAAAATGTTTTGCTACTTACGAACAATATTGAGTGTTCTCTTACAAAGAGCTTGACCAATTGGATCAAAAAAGACAAAAATCAAATCTGCCATGTTGCCTAATGAATAAATTAAATTATACATAACAACAGTATGGTCAAAAACATTGTAAATGTTGCAATTCCAGGTGTGACTCATGCTTCAAGGCAATTTTACTTTACTATCAATAAATCCAGGACAATTCTATTAGAGGTGAGCATCCTATAAGAAATGTTGTCCTAGCAGTCGAGCATAGATCAGTGAATTTTACCTAGCCATTCGATTGTTTTGTCTACATCAAATGGATACAACATATCGCCATCCACTAAGCCAGGAGTATCAATAAACGTAATTACGGAGAATTTCTTTTGCTTAGAAGTAGAAATTTCCGTTGTCAAATATTCTACTACGCCTAATAAAGTCAATCCATTCAAAAATTCTGTCCATTAATACTGATTCACCCACATAATTATAGCCATATCTAATATAAATATACAACGATATATCTATCTTTAGAATGCTTTAAATTAGAAGTTTACCTTCGAATCTTTGTAGGGGTTTAAAGTGCGGATATAAATGTAAAGTAGCATTACCCTATATTATACCAAGCAATAAAAGCGAATTACATGGATTAGTCAACGTTACCAGAGCGAATACGTAGTTTTCGATGCTTAGTAAGAAGGAGTTACTTTATACGTACTGTAGTTTACGTAAATCCGTATATTTAAGTAGTCATTACTATTTCATTTCATGAAGCAATGTTTAAAAGTCGAATACACTTCTATCATTTAACCCTGTATTAGCCAGGAAAATTTTCTTACAGTTAAAGTTTCACGTTTCTTGCCGCTAGTAACAAAAGTAAACCCTTGCGTTTCTATTGCAACTCCAGTTTTTTGAACATGTTCCTCGACATACCTAGTAACAGCATTCAATTTATTCTTTATTATTTATCCATAATAATTATACGCTATCATTACTAAATACTGCATGAATACCATAACTGAATTCTCTATCATGAAATTACTGTTATCTTAACCATTCGCCTATTTGCTGTATACAGTAGCTCTACATCTGTTGGCATTCGTAATCGATTCGATATGAACAAATAGTTGTTGCTCACCAATTAATAAAGGATGATTTACCAGCAGAGTGATTACCAATCAGTAAAACTGTAATTTTATTTCGAGGGGTTAATAAAGACAGATCGAGGCTTTTAGCCATGGAAACCAAGCCTATATACAGTGATAAAAGTAATGTAAAATTGCATGTATTGGTTAGAAGGCATTACAGATGGTTACTTGTAAAGCCACTATTGAAACATTACGAAATGCATAAATTTATTCTAAATGGCAATCCTAATAGCAATTCGTTAAGGCCAGCATAGGTACGAAACATAGTTATATAGCTACTGCTCAAGATGGCAATAAACATATCACCCTTTCGATCAAGAAGTGTTGATGACGACAGCATGCAAGAGTTGAGATACTATGTTTTTCTCACATTGTGGTGTTAGTAGCATGTACTCTACTGTATGGGAAACTATTGATTGATTTGGGCTGGGATATCCGGTAGCAAAAGCCCTTTACTGGTCTTCAATGATGATCGTCAAATGGATTAATTTATGGCGAAGATGCTGATACTTTCAATTAAATTTTGATTGCATCCTGGTATGGAAAGCGATACTATAATGACCTACGAGTATAAATAAGAATTAGCCTTGATGATCCAGCACTGCAGCCAAGTTATCCAAGGTCATTTCCGTGTGTCATTCAAGGCTACAAGGATAGATTGCAGATATGGAAGGCAATAAAATGGGAAGTCATGGATCGTCTCCAATCAATCGATCAGCCTATAGAGGTCTTTTCTTACCTCGATGGATAGGACTATCGAGTATCGACTGTGGTATAATTTACAGCTAGTCTAATTCTCAATTAGCATCAGTTAGATAAACTATTTATTGTACTGTTGGATGATGGATTGGACGTGCCCATCCAATGCTGAATTATGCAGTCATGACAATCATTTCTACTAACTGATGGCGATCGCATGATTAACTGCTCTTCTTCCTATTTTATCATGAAAGTACAATCTTCTAGTAGTCCCTGGTGCAAGTATGCTAAACTGTTGATATTATCAGTGTATCTTATCCATCCATACCAAAGGCTACCGATCAATGAAGCCGAAGTAGATACAGTAAATGCTTTTGTTACCATGGGAGACATCAAGTGATCAGTTGAATGAGTTGGTCTGCACTGTCATTGTCCAATCATTTCAATATTTGCAAACTACACCATTGGATTAAGCCTGCAAATCAACTGACGACAATAATAATTCACTCTTTCCCATTTCATCATTATCCATAGAGATTGGTATAAATAAATTAAAAAGTGCAAGATGAAATGGACAGCAGAATGCATTGGCAACCGCCGTTTTTCAAATCATTCCATGATTACAGTGCAATCATCAACGATTATGACAGGAGATGATCAAGGAGATTGTGGACGTATTTTATCTGTATCGAAGGGAGAATTCACCTTTATCCTGATCTGCATAGAGCCCATGGCATTCTCGTAGTATCCTCTCATTTAAGGATAGTGTGGCTTTTTCGGTAGGATTGGAAGATATTCGTTGCTTCTTGGACATTTTCTCTTGGTGGTGGAAAGGATTTCTATTCCCTGTCGAGCAACGATTGAACAGAATGGATCGCTGCGATTTGACTTCACCCGAGGTACTGTAGGTTACAGTACGACGTACTGTAGTTGGGTTCACTTATCAAAATAGATGTCACCCTCTGGCACTATAGCATCGCCATTCCAAGGCAATGATAGGCACATTATAGTGACATTGATTTGGTTCACTCACCTTATCAAAGCTATAGTATCGTATTGGATAATTGAACAACTTGTTATCCGTTCCAAGTCAAATGGATGTCATCTTCAAATGTGTCTCTAGTATGCTATGACGGACATCTCTTTCACTCAGCTTGAGAATACTGTGTAGTGTGCTGTACTGTACAGTACTAAAAAAGACAGGGCACGCTGTGTCCAGCATCATAAACTGACGTTTTGGTACCGTACCGTACCGTACCATAAACTGAAGCTTTGGTACCGTACCGTACCATGAGTGAACTGCACTATGGACTGAAGCAAGAAGGTTCAGGCCAGATTGGCAGTGGTTGGTTGACTGCACTTTGAACGCGCTCAGGCAAATCCTGTTGTCCAAGAGTGCGCAGGTGTCGACCGGTGACGTGTCGACGTGTATTTGACGTGACGTGTAACAGTGCAGTACTGTAGACCACGAAGGTCTCTTAGCTCATACTGTACATTAGAATATCAGATGATCGCATAATTAACACTACGGCCATCTTGGTCTGTTCAAGCACTAGTCCAATAATCATCAATCCTATGTTAAAATGACTGCAAATCCTGTTGTCCAAAAGTGCGCAGGTGCCGACCAGTGACGTGTACAGTGCAGTACATTACTGTACTCGGACTGTGGACTCGATACTAGATCACGAAGATCTCTTAGCTCATACTGTATTACAATACCAGATGATCCCATAATTAGCACTATAGCCTCCTTGGTCTGTTCAAGCACTAGTCCAATAATGAATCCTATGTCAAAATGACTGCAAATCCTGTTGTCCAAAAGTGCGCAGGTGCAGACCAGTGACGTGTACACTGTACAGTGCAGTACACTACTGTACTCGACTGTGGACTCGACACTAGATCACGAAGATCTCTTAGCTTATACTGTATTACAATACCAGATGATCCCTTAACTTTAAACTAGCACTACGACCATCTTGGTCTGTTCAAGCACTAACTAATCCAATAATCATGAATCCTATCTCAAAATGACTGCAAATCTTGTTGTCCAAAAGTGCGCAGGTGTCGACGTGTACTGCGCAGTACACTACTGTACTCAGTGAGTTTCAGTTTACTCTACAGTACTATGGACTCGACACTTGACCAAGAAGATCTCTTAGCTCATACTGTATTAGAATATCAGATGATCCCATAATTAGCACTATAGCCTCCTTGGTCTGTTCAAGCACTAGACCAATAATCATCAATCCTATGTTAAAATGACTGCAAATCCTGTTGTCCAAAAGTGCGCAGGTGCAGACCAGTGACGTGTACAGTGCAGTACACTGCTGTACAGTACTCGACTGTGGACTCGACACTAGATCACGAAGATCTCTTAGCT